>NW_016911453.1:0-4191 GCF_001483705.2 Eufriesea mexicana | reverse complement strand
TTGTGTAAGGAGAGTGGGGGGGGGGGGGGCGAGATTGTGTATCTGTATTTCGCCATTACACCCTTGTTATGGAAAATAAATCATCATTGAACAGGATAATCCGTCGACGTAATGAATAATGTACTGTCAATTGGATGTATCTCAAGCAATACCCTTAACATAAATTGATTATTCTATGAGCACGTTCGAAAATACGTCACCAGAGAACAAAGCAGTCCAACGGCTACACAACCGTGATGATGGCAATACTGAGTCCTGTGTTGTCAATTGTTGACTTCTCGAGGGAACGTAGATCTGCCTCTTGTCACCCTAGAGAAGCAATAAATCCTTATTCAACGCTCAACAGAGTAATACAGCGGCTGCAGTGCTCTGCTGGCGTATGTACTAATTACCGTACTGTGAACTGTGAACATCAATAGCCATAGCGGTAGTAACCATAGGTTATTCTATAATTACATAGGAATTTGCATCGTCAGTGAACAAAGTATTCCAACGGATAAATTTCTGCGATGATTGATGTAATCAGTACTGTGTTGTCAAGTGTTGATACATAGAGGGATGGTGAACCTGTGTTTCGTTATTCTAAAGTTGCTGCAGAATTTATATCACTATTCGACAAATTAATAAAACGGCAAACGTGCTTTGTTGGTAGATGTACCAATTACCGTATTGTGAATTGTAGGTATCACTAGACATAGCCGTAGCATAAATTGTCAATTGGAAGTACCTCAGGTTTAGACCGTAATACATACTGACTATACCACAACTGCTCTGGAATTCACGTCAGGTGTGGGAAAAGTAGTCCAACGACAACAGCAGCGTGATGATGGATCCACTTGGTAATATGCTGCCATTTGTTGATATCTCGAGGTATAATGTATCTGACGTGTGTCATTCTAGGATTTTTATAGAACACTTATTCTCACTGAACACAGTAATACAGCGGCTGCAGCGCTCTGCTGGTGGATCTACTGGGTGCGGTACTGACCAAAGGAAGGTTCTGGAGCCATAACCGTATTATACACTGATTATTCTAGAATCTCCATCGAATTTAAGCCATCAGAGTACAAGGAAGTCCAAAGGCTACTGTACTGCGATGACGGCTGGTCTCACTACTATGTTTTCAGTTGTTGATACTTCGAGGATCAGTGGATCTGTGTTTTGAAATTCTACTATTGTTCTGGGACTTAAATCATCATTGAACAGATTAGTCCAGCGGCAACAGTGCTATATTGGCGGATGTAATTTGTGCCGTACTGACAATTGGAAATATATCTGGCGATTGCCATAATGTACTGTGATCGTTAATGCATTGCCTCGCAATTTATATCATGAGTGAACAAAGCAGTCCAACCGCAACAGTAACGCAATGGTGACAGTATTCGGTATGGTGTTGTCAATTGTTAATACCTCAAGCGATGATGGTTCTGCCTCTTTCACTCTAGAAAGTTTATAGAAGCGTCGTCAGCACTGAACAGATTATTTCGACGGCTGCAGTGTTCTGCTGGTGGATCTCCAACGTACCGTACTATCAATTGGCTGTATATCAAGACATTACCGTAAGATACATCGATTATTCTAGAGACATTTTCGAAATTACATCATCAGTGAAACAAGGTGGTCCAACGGCTACAGTGCTGTGATTGTGGCTGAAATCAGAACTATGTTGTCAATTGTTAATGTCTCGAGGGACAGAGGATCTGTGTTTTGATATTCTAGAATTGTTATAGGAAATAAATCATCACTGAGCAGACGAATCCAAATGCTACAGTGCTATATTCATGGATGCAAAGGGTACCGCGCTTTCAAATGGAAATATCTCTATCCATAACTATAATATACGTTGACTGTCTCAGAGTTGCTTTGGTATTTACATCATAATAGTACGAAGTATTCCAGCGGCCACAGTAATGTAGTACACGGCCCAACTCTGTACTATGTTGTCAATTGTTAATATCTCGAGTGTCAGCGGATCTGTGCTTTAGCATTCTACAATTATTTTGAATCTGAACCTTCACTATACATATGAATCCAGCGGCAACAGCTTTATAATTGTGGATGTTATAGGTACCGTACTGCCAATTAGAAGTATATCAAGACACCACCGTAATATGCAATGATTAATCTAGATGTGCTTTCGAATCTACATAATCAGTGGACAAACCAGTCCAACGGCTACAGGTCTGTGATGATGGCTGTACTGAGCACTGTCTTATCAATTGTTAGCATCTCGAGGGACAGCGGATCTGTCCATTGTCACCCTAGAAGTGCTATAAAGTCTATTTCATCACTGAGCGGCAAAATACTGTGGCCGCAATGCTCTGCTGTTGGATGCACTAATTACCGTACCGTGTATTGTAAACGTCACTAGACGTAACGGTAGCATATATAGATTTTCCCAGAGTTACATATGAATATACACCGTCAGTGAACAAGGTAGTGCAACGGATACAGTTCTGTGATGATGCTTGTACTCGGTACTGTTTTGTCAATTGTTAATGTCGCGAGGGATGATGGATCTGTATTTTGCCGTTCTAGAAATGTCATAGAATATAAGCCTTCATTGAACACAGTAATCTTGCCGCTACAACGCCTTATCGGTGGATGTACTAACATCCGCGCTGTCACATGGACATGTCTCAAGCGATAACCGTAATATGCATTGATAATTCCGGAACAACAATGGAATTTTCATCAACAGCCAACAAGCTTATTCAACGGTTACATCACTGTGATGACGTCTGCACTCAGTTCCGTGCTAACACTTTTTATTTCACAAAGGTCTATGGTTCTGCATTTCTCGTTCTATAATTGCCGTGTGTTACATATCATCAGTGAACAGAACAATCCGACGTCAACAGTGATATGTTGGAGGGCGTACCAAATGAAGTACTGTCAATTGTAAATATCACTAAACATAATCGCACAATACAAAGGTTTTTTCGAGAAACGCATTCGAATTTGCATTATCAGTAATCAATGAAGTCCAATGGCTACATTACTCTGACGGTGGCGTTTCTCAGTACTGCGTGCTAAATTGCTAATATCTCTAGGGCCAGTGGTTCTTTATTTTGCTATTCTAGAGTTTATATATGAATTAAATCATCATTGAACAGATTATTAAAACGAAGAGTATGCTGTATTGGTGGACTCAATAAGTACCGTACAGTAAATTGTATATATCTTCAGCCAACCGTAAAATACATCGACTTTTCTAGAATTGCTTTGGTACTTACGTCACCAGTGAACAAAGCTATTCAACGGCTACAATACTGTGATGATGGCTCTACCCATTACGGTCATGTCATTTGCTAATATCTCGGGGGAAGAAGGATCTGCATTTCTTGTGCTACAAATGCTGTGGAATATATATCATCGGTGATGAGAATTCTCCAACGTGGACTGTGATTTGTTGGAGAATGTACTGCCTGCCGTGCTGTCAATTGTAAATATCACTAGTCATAACCGCATTATACATAGCTTACTGTAGACTCACCTATGAATTTTCATTATATGTATACAAAGCATTGTAGCGACTACGTAGATGTGACGTTCGTTGCACTCAGTAATATGATGTAAACTGCTAATATCTCTAGGGTCAGTGGATCTGCATTTTGTCATTCTAGGATTGTTACAGAATATAAAGCAGCATCGAACAGAATAATCCAACGACTACTGTGCTATGTATGGTGGATGTGATATGTACCATACTGTAAAATGGAAATGTCTCAAGCCATAACCGTAATGTACAATGATAATTCCGGATTTGCTTGGGAATTTTCATAATCAGTGAACAAACTTATTCAACGGCTACGATCAGGAAGTTAACTAAATACCGTACTGTCAATTGTGAATATCACAAACCACGATCGCTCCATACATATGTCATACGGGGATCGCATTCGAATTTACATTATAAGTGAACAATATATTAAGGCGGCTGCATAACCGGGATTGTCGGGGCATTGCTTACTGTGTATTAAATTGCTAATATCTCTATGCTCAGAGGATCTGTATTTTCCCACTCTAGAATTGTCATAGAATTTAGTGCATTATTGAATGTAACTATCGAACAGCCACTCTGCTATATTGATGGATGTAATATGTTCCAAACGGTCAATTGGCAACATCTGAAGGAAATCGTATTATACATTCATTATTCCGGAATAGCTTCGGAACTTTCGCCGTAAG
>NW_016911452.1:0-545 GCF_001483705.2 Eufriesea mexicana | reverse complement strand
TTGTAACATGGAGAATAGATCGCCTAAGGCCTGCAAACCAATGGCAATTACAGCCATCTACTTCCTGGGAATAAGTCTATTAAAAATCTACAATCTGTTTTAGCTAGTAGTATAGTTCGCATAACGCCATCGATCCAATGGCAATTACCGCCATCTACTTGCCTGAGAATAGGCCTATTCAAACTGTATAACGTTTTATAGCTTGGTGAATAGATCGACTATCGCCTTCAATCCAATGGCAAGTACAGCCGTCTACATGCCAGAGAATAAGTCTATTAACCTGTTATAGCTTGGTGAATAGATCGCCTTACGCCTTCAATCCAATGACAAGCACAGACATCTACTTGCCAGAAAATAGGTTTATTCAAAATCTATAACATGTTATAGCTTGGTGAATAGCTCGCATAACGCCCACAATCCAATGGCAAGTACAGTCATCTACTTGCCAGAGATTAGGTCTATTCATAGTTTATAACCTCCAACAGCTTGGTGAATAGATCGCCTAACGCCTTCAATCCAATGGCAAATACAGCCATGTACTTGAC
>NW_016911451.1:0-304 GCF_001483705.2 Eufriesea mexicana | reverse complement strand
TCCTTATATATGCAAGGATGTTATCTCACCACGATATTAGTCGAAAATGTCAATAAAATTGAATTTTCCAGGAAGATTCTATTGCGTTGTAATGGTAATAGCACGCCAATAGGATCTTTCCTCCTTATTTATGTAAGAAAGTTAGCTAACCACAATATTAGCCGGAAATGTCAATAAAATTGAACTTTCCAGCCAGTTTCTATATCATTACGACGGCTGTAGCAAGTGAATTGAATCTTTTCTCCTTATTTATGAAAGGAAGATACCTCACTATGATATTAGTCGAAAATGTCAATAAATTTGT
>NW_016911450.1:0-604 GCF_001483705.2 Eufriesea mexicana | reverse complement strand
GTTTCAGGCTTGCGTTTTCGAAAAATAGTGCCGAATGTGTCAGTGGCTGTGAAACCGTGCTGCATAATAGACTTTTTTCTTTTCTATCTACGAAATTAGGCTTTTTGATTCGGTTTGTTCTATATATCAGTGTAGAGCAGAATGTCCTCTAATGGGATTGGATATTTTTTTTCGATTTCAGGCTTGCGTTTTCGAAAAATAGTGTCGAATGTGTCAGTGGCTGTGAAATCGTGGTGCGCAATTGACTTTTATCTTTTCTATCTTTTAAATTAGGCTTTTTGATTAGGTTTGTTGTATATATCAGGGTTGAATGGAATTTTCTTCAATGGGAATGTATATCTTCTTTCGGTTTCGAGCGTGCGTTTTCGAAAAATAGTGCCGAATATGTCAGTGACTGTGAAACCGTGCTGCGTAATTTGAAACCGTGCTGCGTAATAGACTTTTTTCTTTTCTATCTTCGAAATTAGGTTTTTTGATTAGGTTTGTGCTATATATCCGCGTAGTGGAGAATGTTCTTTAACGGGATTGAATGTTTTTTTTCGGTTCCGAGCGTGCGTTTCTGATAAACAGTGCCGAAAGTGCCAGTGGCTGTGAAGTCGTTCTG
>NW_016911449.1:0-528 GCF_001483705.2 Eufriesea mexicana | reverse complement strand
ACCTAACGTGCCGAGACCATTATTCCCGGGATCCCCATAGCAAAGGAGAGCATACTAGAGCCCGGTATAATGCAGAAATCTACCGAATAGCAGCGAATAGCGCAAAAGTCAAGTATACCCTCTCCTAACCTAGCCAAACTTAACACAAGCAGACGTAACGCAACACAAACTGGCATGCCACAGCCGCTATTTCTCGACGCACAAGATCTAAGCTGAGTATAGCAGAGCAATCTAGAGCGCTGAAATCTTCCGGAGAGTATTGTATAGCACAAAAGTCAAAGCTGTACCCTCCTAACCTAACTAAGCGTAACATAAGCATAACTACACCAAACGTGCCGAGACCACTATTGCTGGCCACCCCAGATCCAAGCAGAATATAATAGAACATCGCAGAGCGCAAAAATCAACCGCATTGATGTGTATAGCACAAAAGTCAAACATATCCTGACCTAAGCTGTTCCAAATTAACCATCCCAAATGTAGTGTAACACAACACAGCGTGACGAGACCAATATCGCTCGCCTTCCC
>NW_016911448.1:0-964 GCF_001483705.2 Eufriesea mexicana | reverse complement strand
GTTGGGTTACGTTTGGTTGTATTACGCTCGGATAGGTTACGTAGGAAACGTAATGAAACGAGTTATAGGGCACTGCAGAGCGCAAAAGTCCATAGAAGAGCTGCGTGTAGCATAAAGGTCAAATATATCCTAACATAAACCAACGTATCCTAACCTAACCAAACGTAACATGTCTCAACCTAACGTGGTGCGACCACTATTGCTGACCTTCCCAGAGCCAAGCAGAACATATGAGAGGGGAGTGGGCCGCAGAAATCCATAGAACCGCATCGTACAGCAAAAGATTTGACGCTTCCCAAACCTAACCGAATCTAACGTAACCTAACCAAACGCTGCAAAGCGCAACATAACGTGCCTCTACCGCTATTGCAGGCCTATCCAGGGCCAAGCAGATTTCAGTAGGGCACAATAGAGTGCAGAAATCCACCGAACGACAGTGTACAGCACGAAAGTAGAAGTTATCATTTCCTAACCAAAGGAAACGTAACATAGCCATACGTAACCTATCTCAGCCTAATGTGACGCAACCACTATTGCTGGCATCGCCAGAGCCCAATACAAAATAATAGAGCACAGCAAAGCGCAGAAATCCGCCGAATCACGGTCTATGCCAAGAGAGTCAAAGCTGCCCAAACCTAACCCAAACGAACGTAACATAGCCACACGTAACCTAACTCAACCTAACGTGCGTAGACCACAATTGCCGGCCTCCTGAGAGGCAGGCAGCGCATATTAGAACACAGTATAGCGCAGAAGATCACCGAATAACTATATATAGCAAAAAAGTCAATGCTATCCTCTCCTGCCCTAATCAAATGTAACATAGCCATACGCAGCCTAAATCAAACTAACGAGCCGGGACCACTATTACTGGCCTCCCCAGAGTCGAGCAAAGTATAGTAGAGCAATGCAGGGCGCAGAAATCCGGCGAATAGCAGTGTATAGCTCAAAAGTCAATGCTACA
>NW_016911447.1:0-1006 GCF_001483705.2 Eufriesea mexicana | reverse complement strand
GGCTGTATGCATGTACGGATCTATGGATGGATGATTGTATCGAATGATGGTCGTACGAATGGATGCATTTATGGAAGTGTGGGTGTGGGGCTGTATGGACGAATATATGTATGGATGGATGGATTTATGGATGGGCGGATGGGTGGACGTGTGTTTGGATGTATGCATGGATGTATGTATGGATGCATTTACGGATGTGTCTATGGATGTATGTATGGATGAGTGTATGGATGTATGCATGTATGTATGGACGTATGTGTGGATGTACGTATGGATGGATGAGTGCATGGGTGGGTGGATTTGTGGACGTATGGATGTGTGGATGGATGGATTTTAGGATGTACGAATGTATGAATGTACGGATGTATGGATGTATGGATGTATGTACGCATGGATGTACGAATTTCTGGATGTCCGGGTGTATGGATGTATGGATGGATGTATGTATGTATTGATGTATGTATGTATGTATGTATGGATGAATGGATTGGTGGATGGATGTATGGATGGATAGATGTATGGATGTATGGATGAATGGATTTATGGATGTGTGGATGTATGAATGTATGGATTGATGGATGTTTGAATGGATCGATGTGTGGATGGCTGGTTGTATGTAAAGATGGATTTATGGATGGATGTATCTATGGATGAATGGTTGGATGGATGGTGTGATGGATGGATGTATGGATGGATTGAGGTATGGATGAACGGATGTACGGATGTATGGATGTATGTATGAATAGATGTACGGATGGAAGGATGCATCGACTGATGGACGTACGGATGGATGCATTTATGGAGGTATGGGTGTGGGGATGTATGGATGAATATATGTATGGATGGATGGATGTATGGTTGTATGGATTTGTGGACGGGTGGATGTGTGCATGTATGTATGGATGAATGCAAGGATGTATGTATGGATGCATTTACGGATGTGTCTATGCATGTATGTATGGACGAGTGTATGGGTGTATGCATGGATGTATGGATGTATGTATGG
>NW_016911446.1:10752-11203 GCF_001483705.2 Eufriesea mexicana | reverse complement strand
CAGAGGGAAGCGGAAAGCAGTAGAGCGCAATAGACCACAGGAACCCGCCGGATAATAGTGTATAGCACGAAAATGGAATCCACAATAGCCAAACATAGACTAACATAACCTAATCAAACGTAACCTTAATCGACATAAGGTGCCGCGACTATTTCTGTCCTGCACAGGGCCAAGCATAACATGGTACAGCACAGACGAGTGCAGAAGTCCTCCGAACAGCAGGGTATAGCACGGAAGCCGAAGATAACCGGTCTGAGCTTGACATAACCGAATCTAACCAAACGTAACATAACACAACCAGACGTACCGAGACCTCTAATGCTGGCCTCGCCAGAGCCAAGCAGGATATACTAGAGCAAAATAGAGCGCAAAAATACAGCGCATTGAAGTGAATAGCTCAGGAGCCGTCGGTACCCTAGCATAACCTGACCTAACCTAACCTAAGCAAACG
>NW_016911446.1:0-2682 GCF_001483705.2 Eufriesea mexicana | reverse complement strand
ATTCGTACATCCATACGTCCATACATCCATACATCCATACATGCATACATCCATACATTCTTAAATCCATACATCCATACATACATACATCCATACATGCAAATATCCATAGATCCATACATCCATACATACATACATACACACATCAATACACCCATACATCCATCCGTACATCCATAAACCCGTACATCCATAAATTCATACACCCATACGTCCATACATCCATACATCCATACATCCATACATGCATACATCCATACATACCTTCATCCATACATCTATGCATACCCCCATACACTCATCCATACATACATCCATAGATACATCCGTAAATGCATCCATACACGCATCCATGCATGCATCCACCCATACATTCAAAGATACATCAATACTTCCATCCACCCATACATACATCCATAAATTCGTACATCCATACGTCCATACATCCATACATCCATACATCCATACATGCATACATCCATACCTTCTTACATCCATACATTCATATATGCATACATCCATACATGCATACATACATACATCCATACATCCATACATCCATCCATCCACACATCCATCTATTCACACATCCATACATTCATGCTTCCATACATCCATAATTCCATCCACCCGCACCTCCATCCATCCATACAGACAACAATCCACAAATCCATACATCCATGCGCTCATCCATCCATATGTACATCCACACATACGTCCATACACACATCCATACATCCATGCATACATCCATACACACAACCATACGTACATCCGTAGATACATCCGTAAATTCTTCCACACATACATCTATACACAAATCCTTACATACGTCCATCCACCCACCCATCCATAAAACCATTCACCCACCAAACCATAAATCCATCCAATCATAGATCCATCCATCCATACATTCATATATACATACATCCATACATGCATACATACATACATCCATACGTCCATGAATCCGTCCATCCATTCACACATCCTTCCATACATTCACCCATCCATGCAACCACCCATCCATACATCGATCGATGCATACATCTATCCATCCATACATCCATCCACCCATCCATCCAACCATACATGCATCCATACAGACATCCATACATACATCCATGCATACACCAGAACATTCATCCATACGTACATCCATACATCCACACATCCATACATCCATAAATCCAACCATCCATGCACTCATCCATCCATACGTACATCCATACAACCATGCATACCCCCATACACTCATCCATACATACATCCAAAGATACATCCGTAAATGCGTCCATACATACATCCATGCTTGCAGCCATCCATACATCCATCCACTCATACATCCATCCATTCGTACATCCATACAGATATACATCCATACATCCATACATCCGTACATCCATACATTCGTACATCCATATATTCGTACATCCATACATACATACATAAATACATACATACATCCATACATCCATCCACCCATCCATACATCCATTCATCCATACATCCATACATTCCTACACCCATACGTCCATTCATCCATACATCCATCCTTGCATACATCCATACATTCTTACATCCATACATTCATACATACGTACATCCATACATTCGTACATCCATATATTCGTACATCCATACATACATACATACATACATACATACATCCATACATCCATCCATCCATCCATACACCCATACATCCATACATCCATACATACATCCATGCATACATCCATGCATACATCCATACACTCATCCATAAAGGCATCCATACATACATCCATTCTTCCGTCCATTCAGCCATCCATTCGTCCACCCACACATCCATACAACCATGCCTCCATACATCCATATATTCTTACATACATACATCCATGCATACATACATCCGTACATCCATAACGCAAATACGGGCAATCATTCATACATCCATACATAGAAACGTCCATACATTAATACATCCATCCATCCATACATCCATCCATCCATCCATACATCCATCCATACATCCATGCATCCATACATCCACCCGTCCATCCATAAATCCATACACCCGTATATACATACATTCGTACATCCATACGTCCATACATCCATACATACATACATGCATATATACCTACATTCTCAAGTCCATACATCCATTCATACATACATACATACATGCATACATCCATACATTCTTTCAACCATACATCCATACTTACGTACATCCATAAATGCATACATCAATACATCCATACATTCATACATCCATCCGTCCATCCATCCAACCATTCATACATCCAAACATTCATGCATCCATACATACATAAATCCAACCATCCATGCGCTCATCCATCCATACGTACATCCATACAACCATGCATACCCCCCTGCACTTATCCACACATACATCAATAGATACATCCGTAAATGCATCCATACAAACATCCATGCATGAATCCATCCATACATCCATCCATACATTCATCCATACAAGCATCCACACATACATCCATTCTTCCGTCCATTCACCCATCCATTCGTCCACCCACACATCCATACATCCATGCCTCCGCACATCCATATATTCTTACATACATACATCCATGCCTACATACATCCGTACTCCCATAACGCAAATACGGCCATACGTTCATACATCCGTACATACAAACGTCCATACATTAATAC
>NW_016911445.1:0-1032 GCF_001483705.2 Eufriesea mexicana | reverse complement strand
CACGTTGCTCTGGGATAGAAAACGTTCGGTTATGTTACGATTAGTAAGGTTTGGAGAGGATATCTTTGACTTTTATGCTGTTCACAGATATTCACTGGAGTTCTGCGCTCTACTGTGCTGTAGTATGCTCAGATTGGCGCTGTCCAGGCCAGTAATATTGGTTTCGGCAGGTCAGGTTGAATTATGCTACGTTTGGCCATGTTAGGTTACGCTGGTTTAGAATGGGATAGTTATGACTTCTGTGCTGCACACTGCAATTCTATGGACTACTGTGCTCTACTGCGCTCTTTCATATTCTGCTTGTCTCTGGGGACAGCCAGCAATAGTGGTCACGGCACGCAACGTTTAGTTATTCTACGTTTGGTTAGGCTCGGTTAGGTGTGGTTTGGACAGGATGGCTATGAAATTTGTGTTTTACAATGCTATACGTTGGATGTCTGCTATCTAATATTCTCTGCTTGGCTATGTGGAGACCAACAGTATAAGCCTCGACACGTTAGGCCGAATTATGTTGCCTTCGTTTATGTTACGTCTGGCATTGTTGAGATATGGTAGCGTTGACTTTTGTGCTATACGCAGGTATACAGTGGATTTCTGCGCTCTACTGTACTCTAATATGTTCAGCCTGGATATGGGGAACCTGGCAGCTGTGGTCCCGGCACGTAAGGTTTAGTTAGGTTACGCTTAGCTAGGATGGGTTAGGTTAAGTTTGGTTAGGGTAGCTTTGACCCTTGTGCTATACACTGCTGTTCGGTCGGTTTCTGCGCTCTGCTTTGCTGTACTGGCATCTGTTTGCCTGTGGGAGCCCAGAAAGAGTGGCCGTGGCGCGTTTGGTTTAGATAGGATACGTTTGGCTTGGTTAGGTTTGGCTATATTCGGTTATGATGGATTTGACTGAAGTGCTATACACTGCTCTTCGGCGGATTTCTGCGCTCTACTGTGCTCTAATATGCTATATTCGGCTCTGTAGATGCCTGAAATTGTGGACTCTGTACGTTATGCTTTGCTAGGCTAAGTTCGGTTAGGTTAGGT
>NW_016911444.1:0-25722 GCF_001483705.2 Eufriesea mexicana | reverse complement strand
GTAACTCAAACGAATGCGCATACACCACTATTGCTGACCTCCCCAGAACCAAGCAGAATATACTAGAGCACAGTTCAATGCAGAAATCCGCCTCACTGCAGTGTATAGTACACAAGCCTATGCCATCCTGACGAAACTTATCCTAACCGTACATAACCAAGCGTAAGCTCACACTGCCAAACGTGCCACGTCCACTACTGCTGGCCCCACACGGCCAAGCAGAACATACAAGAACACAGTAGAGCGCAGGAAACCACCGAATATCAGTGTACACCACGAAAGCCAAAGCAATCCAGACCTAACCCAAACTAACGTAACCTAACCAAACGTTGCGTAATTCAACCTAATGTGCCGGGAGCACTATTGCTGGCCTCCCAAGTTCCGAGCAGAGAGCAGTAGAGCAACGTAGAGCGTAGAAATCCTCCGAACAGCGTCGTATAGTACTGAAGTCAAAGCTATACTATCCTAACCTGACCAATCGTAACATCAGCGTACGTAACGTAACACTAACTGACGAACCACGAAAGACATTTCGGCCTCACGCAAGCTAAGTTGGGTATAGCAGAGCAATGTAGAGCGCAGGAATCGTCCGAATAGCAGCTTATAGCAAAAAGTGAGAGACATCCTAACCAAACCTGAGCTGACCTAACATAATCAAGCGTAGCCTAAATGAACCTAACCTTCCGAGACCGCTATTGCTGGTCTCCCCAGCCCAAGCAGAGCATATTAGAGCACAGTAGAGCGCAGATGACCACCGAATGGCAGTGTGTGGCACAAAAGTCAAAGCCACCCAAACCATACTTAACCAAACCTGACCTAGCAAAACGTAACCTACCTGAACCGAACGTGCCTCGACCACTATTGCTGGCCCCTCAAGGGACAAGCAGATGCTAGTGGGGCAGTGAAAAGAGCAAATAACCGCCGAATAGCAGTGTATAGCACAAAGGTCAAAGTCATCCTAACCAAACGAAGCCTAACCTGACCTAACCAAGCATAACATATCCAAGACAAGCGTGTTACTGCCGCAACTTCGGTCCTCTAGAGAGACAAGCATATGCTAGTAGAGCAATGCAGTGCACAGATATAGGCCGAAAAGCAGTGTATACCGCAAAAGTCAAGCCTACACCAACCAAACCTATCAGAACATAGCCAAGCCATGCGTAACCTAACTTTACCTTGCGAGACGAGACCGTCATTGCAGGACTCCCCAGAGCCAAGCAGAGCTAACCAGAGCACAGCAGATCTCGAGGATTCTACGTATAGCAGTGCAGAGCACAAAAGTCAAAGCTATCCTCACCTACCGTAATTAATCGTGGCGTTGCCGAACGCAGCATAGCACAACCTCTCGTGCCGTGAACACTATTGCGGGCCTTCCCAGAGCCAAGCAGAACATATTAGAGGAGATTAGAGCACAGGAATCCAACGAACAGAAGTGTATAGCACAAAAGTCAAAGTAACCCTATCCTGACCTAATCAAACGTAACAGACAAACGTAACCTAACTCACCTAACGTGCCCACACCACTATCGCTGACATCCGCAGAGACAATCGGAATATTCTAGAGCACTGTGGAGCGCAGAAATGCGGCGCATTGAAGTGTAAACCAGAAAAGTAGAAGATATCCAAACATCACATGACCAAGCCTAACCTAACCAATCGTAATCAATTTCACACTAACATTCCTAGCCAAATATTGCTGGGCTCCCCATCGTAAAGCAGGGCATATTATAGAAGAGTAGAACGCAGATGTCCATAGAATGGCAGAGTATGGTACAAAAGTGAAGATATCCCAACGTATCCCAGCAAACCTAACCTAACCAAACGTAACTTAACAAAACTTAACGCGCTGCGGCCACTATTTCAAGTATTGCCATGGTTAAGCAGGGAACCTTAGATCACAGCGAAGCGCAAAAATACACTGAATAGCGGCGTATAGCCCAAAAGTCAAAGCTACACACTCCTAACCTAACCAAACGTAACGTACGCAAACGTATCCTGAATAAACCTGACGTGTAAAGTAAACCTATAGCACATCTGCAGACCTCCCCAGAGCAATGCAGAATATACTAGAACACACGAGAGGGCAGAAAACCGCCGCAATGATGTGCAAGGCACAAAAGTCAAATACATCCTAACCTAACCTGACAAAGCCTAACCAAGAAAAACGGAGCATGGCCAAACCTATCGTGTCGAGAACACCACTACTGGCATCCCCAGCTCGAAGTAGAATATATTAGAGCACAGTAGAGCGCAGAAGTCCTCCGAGTCGAAGTGTATAGCACAAAGGTCAGAGACATACTAACCAAACTAAACACAAACTATCCTAACCAAAGGTAACCTTACTCAAGCAAACGTGGAAAGACCACCATTACTGGCCTCCCAGGGACAAGCAGATACTAGTGCAGCAATGCAGAGAGCAGATATCAACCGAATAGCAACGTATAGCGTAAAAGTCTGAACAACCCTAACCAAACTTAGCCGAATGCAACCCAACCAAGCGTGACCTATCTCTGCCGAACCTGCCACGATCGTTATTGCTGACCGCCACAGATTAAAACAGACGCTAGTGGAGCAACGCAGTGCACAGATATCGGCCGAGCTGCGGTGTACATCGTAAAGGATGAGGCTACCCTAACCAAGCACATCATAACCCAGCCAAGCCAACTGTAGCATAACTCAAACTAGCGTGCCGACAACACGCTTGCTGGCCTCCCCAGAGCCAAGCAGATCATACTAGAGCACAGTAGAGCACAGTAGTCCACGGCAATCTACGGCGTGTGTCACAGAAGTCAAAGATACCCTAACCTAACCTCTCCTAACCTAGCCAAGCCAAGCGTAACATAGCTAAACGTAATGTGCCGAGAAAAGTATTGCTGGCCTCTCCAGAGGCAAGCTGGGCATATATGAGCAATGTAGAGCGCAGAAGTCCACCGAATAGCGGTGTATAGCGCAAAAGTTAAAGCTTTCCCACCCTATCCTAACCAATCGTAAGATAAGCCGGCGTAACATGACACTAGCTGACGTGCCACGAAAGACATTGCTGGCCTCACCATAGCTAAGCAGAGAATTGCAGAGCACTGTAGGACGCTGGAATCGTCCGAATAGCTGTGTATTGCTAGAAAGTGCGAGATATCGTAACCTAACCTGACCTAACATAGCCTAACCACACAAAACCAATCCCAACATAACGTACCCAGCCCACAAGTGCTGACCTCCCCATCGTCAAGCTTGGCATATTAGAAGTGAGTAAAGCGCTGAGGTCCATAAAATGGCAGTGTATAGCACGAAAGTCAAACTTATCCAAGCAAAACCCAAACAAACCTATCCATCCAAGGGTAACATATCTCAACCAAACGCATCGCGGCCACAATTTCTGAAATTCCCAGAGCGAAGCGAGTAAGATGCGATTACAGTAGAGCGCAGAAATTCACGGATTAGCAGCTTATACCACGAAAGTCAAAGCTATCCATACCTTACCCAGACTAACTTAACCAAACCAAGCGTAACATAGCTCAACTTAACGTGCCGAGACCACTATTGCTGGACCCCCCATGGCCAAGCAGAATATACTATGGCACAATAGAGCACAGAAGGCCACCAAGTAGCTTTGTATAGCACAAAAGTCAAAGATATCCTAACCTAACATGACCTAACATAACATAGCCGAACGTAGAATAGCAAAGCGTAGTGAGTAGAGACACCTATTGCTGGCCTCCCCGGAACCGAGCAGACCATATTAGTGCACAGTAGAGCGCAGAAGTCAACCGCATAGCAGTGGACGACACAAAAGTCAAAGCCATACTAACAAACGTAACCTAACCTATTGAAACCAAGCGTAACCTAATAAAACATATCGTGCCACGATGGCTATTGCTGTTCTCACCAGAGTCAGGCAGTGTACAGCAGAGCGATGAATAGCGCAGAAACCCACCGAAGAACAGTGAATACCACGCAAGTCAAAGCTATCTATACCTAACCTAGGCTAACGTAACCAAACCGAACGTAGCCTAACTCGCACATAGCGTGCCTTGACCACTATTACTGGCTTCCCCATAGACGAGCAGAGCGTAGTAGAGCAATGTAGAGCGCAGAAATCCACCGGGCGGCAGAGTATATCACAAAAGTGAATGCTAACCTCTCCTATCCTATCCAAACGTAACACATCATAACATAACTTAACTGAACGTATCGCGCCACGGCCGCTTTTGCTGTCCACCCCAGAGTCGGACAGATTATAGTATATCACGGCAGAGCGCAGACATCCACCTAATAGCGGCGTATAGCGCAAAGGTCAAAGCCAAATTTACCAAGCTCAATCAAACCTAACATGGCCAAAGGTCACCTAACTCAACGAAACGTGAGACAACCGCCATTGCTGGCCTCCCAGAGACAAGCAGATGCTAGTAAAGCAACGTACAGCGCACATATCGAACGAGTAGCATTGTAAAGCACAACAGTGGAAGTTGCGTAAACCGCACCTAACCTAACATGGCCAAGCCAAGCTTTACCAGACTCAAGCTGACTTGCTGAGACCACTATTGCAGGCCTCCACAGAGCGGAGCAGGACACATTAGAGCACAGTAGAACGCAGAAACTAACCAAGGCCAGAAGCAACCCTATCCTAACCAGGACAAACGTAAAGTAACCTAACGTACCCTAGCTCAGCATAAGGTGTCGAGTCCACTATCGCTGCCACCACCAGAGCCAAGTAGAACGTATTAGAGACGAGTGGAGCGCAGACATTAGTAAAATCGCAGTGCTTAGCACAATAGTCGAAGCTACCCTGTCCCAACATAACCATACGTAACATAACCGAACGAAGCTTAATTCAACATAACGTGCCGAGACCACTACTGTTTGCACCTGAAGAGCCAAGCAGAATGTACTGGAGCACAGTGGAGCGCAGTAATCCACCGCGTAGCTGTATTCAGCACAAAAGCCAAAGCTACCCCATCCTAACCTAACCGAACGGAACATAACAATACGTAAGGTATCTCAACATAATGTGCCGAGACCACTATTGCTGGCCTCTCCAGATTCGAGGAAATAGTAGCAGAGCACAGTAGAACTAGAAATCCACCGAGTAGCACTGTATACCACGAAAACCAAAGCTACGCAGGCCTAACACAGACTAACATAACACAAACGAACGTAGCCTATCTCAACCTAACGGGCCGAGACCACTACTGCTGGCCTCTCCAGATTCGAGGAAGTAGTAGCAGAGCACAGTAGAACTAGAAATCCACCGAGCAGCACTGTATACCACGAAAACCAAAGCTACGCAGGCCTAACACTGACTAACATAACACAAACGAACGTAGCCTATCTCAACCTAACGGGCCGAGACCACTACTGCTGGCTGACACATAGCCAATCAGAGCGTATTCGAGCACAGTAGAGCGCAGAAGAACCCGTTTAACTGTGCGTAGCACAAAAGTAAAATATACCCTATCATAACCAAACCGAACGTAACAATACCATACGTAAGGTATACCATCACAACGTGCGGAGGCCTGTATTGCTGGCCATCCCAGTGATAATCTGTGTACACTGGAGCGCTGCAGAGCGCTGATACCCACCGAAAAGTAGTGTATAGCACTGTAGCCAAAGCTACCACTTCCTATCCTAACCAGCCGTAGCACTGCGTAGCGCAACCTAACACAACCTCACGTGCCGCGACCACGATTGGTGGCCTCCCCATACCGAAGCCCAACATACTAGTGGATAGTAGAACACAGAAACCAATAGAATCGCAATGAATATCAGATGAGCCAAAGCCACCGAAGCCTAACCCAAACAAGCAGATCCTAACCAAACGTAACATAGCTCAGCATAGCCTGCCGCGATCACTGTTGCTGGACTCCCCACGACCAAACAGGATAGATTGGAACATAGTATATCGTAGAAGTCCAACGAACATAAGCATATACCACGAAAGTCAAATCTATCCAAACCTGACCCCAACCAGCATACCGAAGCCAAACGTAGCCTATCTCAACCTACCCTGCCTGGGCCACCATTACTGTCCTCCCTGAGCCAAGCAGAGTGCAGCAGACCAATGTAGGACGCTGAAATCGACCGAATAGCAATGTATAGCACAAAAGTCGAACCAATCACAACGATACATAGTCAAACCCATCACAGACAAACGAAATATAACTCAATCCAACGTACCGAGACCACTATTACTGGCATCCACAGACACAAGAGGATTGTGACAGCGCACAGTGGAGCGCACAAGCGCATGGTATAGCTGTGTGTAGCACAAAAGTCGAAGATATCCTAACCTATTGCAACGTAGGCAAACCCAACCGAACTCTATCTTAGTCTAACGTCCCGAGACCACTATTGCTGTCTTCCCCATAGCCAAGCAGAATTTGCTGGAGCATAGTAGAGTGCAGGAATCCAACGAACAGCAGTGTATAGCACAAAAGTCAAGGCTATCTTATCCTAACCTAACCAAGGGTACCCTAATCAAACGCAGCGGAACTAAGCCTTATGCGCCGAGACCACCATTGCTGGCCTCGCCAGCGCCAAGCGGAGCATATTAGAGCACTGCATAGCACAGGAATCCACTGAATAGCAGTGCATAGTGCAAAAATCAGAGCTACCATACACTAACCTAACCAATCGTGGCATAACAGAACGCATGCTAACTCAACATGACGTGACGAGACAACTATAACTTGCCTTCACAGAGTCAAGCGAAATGTACTAGAGCACAGTAGAGAGCAGTAATACACCGCGTTGCAGTGTAGAGCATAAGGGTTGTAGGTATCATAACATAACATGTCCACACCTAACCTGACCGAACGTGGCCTAGCTCAATATAAGCAGCCGAGACTACCATTGCTGATCTCCCCAGAAACATGCAGGGAATATTAGAGCAGTATAAAGCGCAGAAATCCACCGAACAGCAGTGTATAGCGCAAAAGTCGGAGCTACCCTATCCTAACCTATCCAAACGTAACATAACCGAACGTAACCTAACAAAACCTAATGTGCCTAGACAAATACTGCTGGTATCCCCATAGCCATGCAGAACATATTAGAAGAGGAGTGGAGCTCAGAAATCAGTAGAATGTCAGTGCATAGCAGAAAGGGCAAAGCTACCCAAACTTAACCTATGCTAACATAACCTAGCCGAACGTAACATAACTTAATCCAACCTGCCGCAGCCACTCTTTCTGGCCTCCCCAGAGCGAAGGCGGGCGTAATAGAGCTGAGTAGTGGGCAAGAAATCACCGAATAACAGCGTGTAGCATAAGTGTCCATGCCATCCTAACCACACATGGCCTACCCTAACCAAACCATACGTAACCTAACTGAACCTAACGAGCCGAGGCCGATATTGCTGGCCTCCCCACAGCCATGCAGAGCAAATGAAAGCACAGTAGAGCACAGGAATCGTCTGTACTTCAGTGTATAGCGCAAATGTCGAAGCTACCGAATCCTAACAGGACCAAACGTAACATAACGATACGCAGCATATCAAAATTTGTCGTGCCCCGACCATAATTACTGGCCACCCCAGTGTCGAACAGAGTACAGTAGTGGGCAGTAAAGCGCAGAAAGCCACCAAATATCTATGTGTAGCACTAGAGTCAAAGATATACTAACCAGACCCAACCAAACCAAACCTACCCAAACGTAATTCAACACAACCTATCGTGCGGCGGCCAGAATTGCTGGCCTCCACAGAGCCGAGCGGAATATATTAGAATAGAGGAGTGCGCCGAAGCCCATGGGTTGCCGGGTACAGTGGGAAAGTCATGGCTATCCAAATCAGATCCAAATAAACATAACATAACCAAACGTGACATTATTCAAGCTAACGAGCCGCGGCCGCTATCTCTTCCCACCCCAGAGCAGAGCAGAACATACAAGATCACAGCAGAGCGCAGAAGCGCACCGGAATGCAGTTTATACTACAAAAGTCAAAACTGCCCTAGCCTACTCTAACAAAACGTAGCATAACCAAACGTAACCTAACTTAGACTAGCGTGCCTAGACCACTATGGCTGACCTCCCCAGAGCCAATCAGGATATACTAGAGAACATTAGTGCATATAAATCCGCCGCATTGCAGAGCAAAGCACATAAGTCAAAGATACCATTGCATAACCTTACGTATCCGAACGTACTAAACGTAGCGTAACTAAATATAACGTGCCGTTACAAATATTGCTGGTCTTTCCAGAGCCAAGCTGATTATATTAGAGCACAGTAGAGCGCAGAAATCCACCGAGCAGCAGTGTACAGGACAAGAGTCATAGCAATCCTCCCCTAACCTAATCAATCGTGACATACACAAACGTACCATAAGTCACCCTAAAGTGCCGCGGCCACTATTTCTGGCACCCCAGTGCGAAGGCGCGCATAATAGGGCACAGTAGAGGGCAAGCATCATCCGTACAGCAGCGTATAGCACAAATGTCAATGCCAACCTGACCACACATAGTCAACCCTAACCAAACCAAACGTAACCAAACTGAACATAGCGAGCCGTGGCCACTATTGCTGGCCTCCCCACAGCCATGCAGAGCATATGAGCGGACAGTAGAGCGCAGAAATCACCTGTATAGCAGTATATAGCACAAATGTCGATGCTATCCTATACTAACCGGACCAAACGTAACATAACGGAACGTAACATAACAAAAGTTGTCGTGCCACGACCATAATTACTGGACACCGCAGAGTCGAACAGAGTACAGTAGTGTACAGTAGAGCGCAGAAAGCCACCAAATAGCAATGTACAGCACAAGAGTCATAGCTATCCTGGCCTAACTTAAGCAAACATGGTAAGACCAAACGTAACCTAACACTACCTAACGTGCCGAAACCACTCTTACTGGACTCCCCAGTGTCGGGGAGGGTATAGTAGAGCAATGTAGTGCGTAGAAATCCACTTAATAACAGTCTACGGCGCAGAAGTAAATTATATCCTATAATAACATATCCAAACGGAATATAAACGAACGTAACATAACTTAAACTGAAGTGCAGAGAACACTTTTGCTGACCTCCCCAGAGACGAGCAGAGTGCAGTGGAGCAATGTAGTGCGAAGAAGTCAACTGAATAGCAGTCTATAGCGCGGAGGTAAATTCTGCCCTATAATAACATATCCAAACGGAATATAAACGGACGAAACCTAGCTTAACCTGAAGTGCCAAGACCACTGTTGCTGACCACCCCTGAGTCGAGCAGAGTCCAGTAGAGCAATGTAGAGCGCTGGAATCCGCCGAAGAGTAGTCTATAGCACAAGAGTAAACTCTACCATATCCTCACCTATCCATACGTGATACAGACAAACGTAACCAAACTTAACCTAACGTGCCGAGCCCATTGTTGCTGGCCTCCACAGAGGCACGAAGAATTTCCTGGAGCACGGTAGAGCGCAGAGGTCCGCCGAATAGCTGTGTACAGCACAAAAGTCGTAACAAGCCTCTCCTAACCTAGCCAAACGTGACATTACCGAACATAGTATAAAACAGCATAACGTGGCGCGTCCGCTATTGCTGGCATCTCCAGGTACAAGCAGTACATATTAGGGGGGGGGGCGGCGCAGACGACCATAGAATCGCAGTGTATAGTAGAAAAGGCAATACTATCCGAGCCTAGTCCGGGCCAACAAAACTTATCCAAACGAAGCATAACTCAACGTAACGAGCTGCGAACACTATTGCTGGACGCAGCAGGGTCAAGCAGAATATTGTGCAGCATAGTGGGGTGCTGAAATCCACCGAAAAATGATGTATACCAAGAAAGTCAATGCTATGCACACCTAACCCAAACATACATAACCAAGCCAAACGTAGCCAAACTCAACCCAACGTGCCGAGAACACAATTGCTGGCCTCCACTGAGCCGAGCACGGTATAGTAGGGCCAAGTGGAGCGCAGAAAGCCACCGGATAGCAATGTACAACACAAAAGTCGAAGATATCCTAATCTAAACATACCTATCCCAACCTAACCATACGTAGAATAAATAAACATAAGGAACCGAGACCTCTACTTCCGCCCCCTTCAGAGCGAAGCAGGACATATCAGTGCAGAGTAGAGCGCAGAAATCTACAGAATGGCCGTGCATAGCACTATAGTCGAAGCTACCACTTCATAACATAATCGAACGTAACACAGCTGAACGTAGCCTAGATATACCTAACGTGCCGATACGGCTGTTTCCTGCCGTTCCAGATCCAGACAGAATACACTAGAGGAAACTACATCGCAGTAATCCACCGCATTGCGGTATGTACCACTAAACTCATCGCTATCCTAACATAACCTTACCAAACATGACATAACCAAACGTAACCAAACTAAACCTAATGTGCGTAAACCGCTGTTGCTGGCCCTCCATCTCTAAGCCGAGCATATTAGAGGAGAGCAGAGCACAGAAAGCCATAGAATCCCAGTGTATAGAACAAAAGTCAAACGTTTCCGAACAGAACACAAAGAAACCTGACCTAACCAAAGGTAGCTTAACCCTACCTAACGCTCCTCATCCACAATTTCTGGCCTCCCCAGGGCAGAGAAGAGAATATTAGATTAAGTAGAGCGTAGAAATCCACCTAGTAGCAGCGATAGCACAACAGTAAAAACTATCCCGACCAAACATAACCAAACATAGCGCAGCCATGTGTATCATCACTCAACCTAACGAGCCGCTACAATTTCACCTGGCGGCCCCAGAGACAAGCAGTGTGTGATAGCGCACACTAGAGCGCAGAAGTCAAAAGAAGAGCACTGTGCAGCGTAGGAGATAGGGATATCCTAACCTAACGCAACGTAATCTGACCAAACCAAACTTATTCCAGCTCATCCTACCGTGCCGCGGCCACTATTGCTGGCCTTCGGAGAGTCGAGCATAGTATAGTAGAGCACATAGAGTGCGGAAGCCCCCCGATTAGCAGTGTATGGCACAAAAGTTAAAGCTAACCTTTCATAGCCTAACCAAGCTTAACACATCCAAACGTAACCTAACAAAACCTATCTTGCCTGGACCACTATTGCTGGCCTCTCCATCGCCTTGCAGATCGTATCAGCGGAGATCGGAGCGCAGAAATCAACAGAATGGCAGTGAGAAGCTGAAAGGTCAAAGATATTCAATCATAACGAATGCCAACAAAACCTAACCAAACTTAACGTAACTATAAATTACGTGCCACGGCCACCACTCTGGCCTGCCATGAACAAAGCAGGGCATACTAGAGCGCAACAGAGGGCAAGAATTCACCGAACAGCTATGCAGAGCACGAAAGTCAAAGCTATCCTATCCAAACTTAACCTAACCTAACATAACCGAACGTAACCTAGCTCTGACTAACGTGCCACAACCGCTATTGCTGGCGTACCAAGTGTGGAGGACAATGCTGTAGAGCTACAAGTATCACAGAAAGCCTCTGAAGTGCAGTGTATAGCACAAAAGTCATCGCTGCCCTTTTCTAGCATAGCCAAATTTTACATATCAGTACGTAGCATAACCCAACATAAAGAGCCGCGACAGCCATTCCTGTCGCCCCCGGAGGCAAGCAGAATGTTACAGTGCACAGCAGGGCGCACAAGCCCATAGAATAGCAGTGTGTAGCACAAGAATCGAAGCTACCCTAATCTACCCCAACATAACCTATCCTAACCAAACGCAATCGAACTCAACTTGACGTGCCACGAATGCTATTTCTGGTCTCCCCAGAGACAAACATATGCTAGCATAGCAATGCAGAACGCTGACGTCGACCGAATAGAAGTGTATGGCACAAAAGACAAAGCTATCCTAACCAAACCAATCCTAGGCCAGCCAAGCATAACGTAATATATCTCAACCAAGCGTGCCACGAACATAATTGCTGGCCTCCCCAGGGACAAGCAGAGTACATTACAGCGCAGTAGAGCGCCGATATCAACCGCACAGCAGTGTATATACAATAGTCGAAGCTATCCCATCCTAACCTAACCATACGTAACATAGCTTAACCTAACTTGCCGCGGCCGCTGCTGCTGGCGTCCCCGGAGAAAGGCAGAGCTTATCATAGCGCAGTAGAAAGCTGAAATCAACCGAAAAGCAGTCTATAGCACAAAATTTAAAGCTATCCTCTCCTCAACTGACCAAACGTTACATATCCAAGCGTAACGTAACCCAACCTGGGCTGCCACGACCGCTATTGCTGGCCTCACGAGAGCCAAGCAGACGCTAGTAGAGCAATGCAGTGGGCAGGTATCGGCTGAATAGCAGTGTATAGCGCAAAAGGCAAAGTCATCCTAACGAAACATAACCTAACCTGACCGAACCAGACGTGACCTAACTCACCCTAACTGGTTGGGTCATGCTACGTTCGGTTGTGTTGCGCTTGGTTATGTGAGGCCATGGTAGCTTGCTCCTTTCTGCTGTGCACTGCTGTTCGGTGGAATTCTGCGCCCTGCAGTGAATTAGTTTTCCCTTCTTTGCTCTGGGAATTCCAGAAATAGTGGCCGCGTCGTGGTAGGATGGGATAGGTTAGGTTTGATTTGGTTAGGATTGTTTGGGTTAGGTTGAAGTACCTTTGTCTTTCGTGGTACGCAGTGACATGCTTTGGACGTCTGCGCTCTGTTCTCCTATAGTATGCCCCGGTTGGCGACGGGGAGGGCCGCAATATTTGCCTCGGCACGTTAGGTCTATGTGGGATACGTTTGGTTAGGTCGTGTTAGCATTGGTACCGTTTGGAAGGCTTCGGCATATCCGCTTGCACTGTGATTCTAGGGATTTCTGCGCTCCACCCCATCTAATATGATGTGCTTGGCCCTAGGGAGGACAGCAAAAGTGGTCGCGTCACGTTAGTTTGACTTGTGTTACGTTTGATAATGATACGACTGGCTAGGTTTGGAGATGGTAGCATTGGCTTTTGTGCTATACACTGCTATCCTGTCGATTTCTGCTCTCTACTGTACCTAGTATATTCTGCTTGACTCTGGGGATGTCAGCAACTATGGTCTAGGCACGCTAGCTTCAGCTATGTTACGTTTGGTTATGTTACGTTTGGTTTGGCTAGGCAAGGATAGCTTTGACTGTTGTGCTGTACACTGCCATTAGGTGGATTTCTGTTCCCTAATTTGTTGTTATATGCTCTGCTCGGCTCTGGGGATGCCAGCAATGGTGGACGCTGCAAGTTAGTTTATGTTAGGCCACGTAAGGTTGCGTTAAGTCAGTCTGTACTAGGTTTGGATAGATTAGACTTTAAAGCCATAAACTGATATTCGGTTGGTTTCTGCGCTCTACTATGCTCTACTATATCCTGCTTGGCCCTTGCGAGTCCAGCAACAGTGGTCGCGGTACGGTATGTTGAACTACGCTATGTTTGGTTAGGCTCCGTTTGTTTGCGATAGGCTTGGGTAGCTTAGGCTTTTCTGACATTCACTACGATGAGTTGGGTTTCTGAGCTCTACTATCCACTAATATGTTCTGCTTGGCTCTGCGGAGGGGAGCAGTCGCTGTGGCGGCACGTCGGGTCTTGTTAGCTTGCGCTTGGCCGTACTACGTCTGGCTAGGTTACGAGGTAGTGGCACTGACTATTGTGCTATACACTGCTACTCGGTGGATATCTGCGCTCTACTCCCCTCTAATATGTTCTACTTGGCTCTGGCGAGGGCAGCAATAGTGGTCTCGGTACGTTAGGTTGAGTTATGTTCTGTTTGGCTTGGCCTGGTTAGCTTATGTTTGGTATGGCAGCTGGTTGGGTTCGATTTGGTTATGGCAGCTGTGACTTTTGTGCTATACACTGCTTCTCGGTCGATATCTGCGAGCTGCATTGCTCTACTTGCATCCGCTTATCTCTGTGGAGGCCAGCAATAGTGAGCTCGTCACGTTAGTCTTAGTCAGTGTACGTATTGTTTGGTTATGCTAGGCCAGGTTTGGTTAGGGTTTCTCTAACTTTTGTGCCATGCACTGCCATTTGGCTGCCTTCTGCGCTCTACTGTGCTCCAGTATATTCTAGTTGCCTCTGGGTACGCCAGCAAAAGTGGTCTGGGCACGTTAGGTTAGTTTAGGATGCGTATGGTTTTATTACGTTTGGATAGGTTAGGATAGGGTAGTTTCGACTTTTGTGCTATACACAGATACTCGGTGGACTTTTGCGCTCTACTATGCTCTACTATATCCTGCTTGTCACTGGTGAGTGCAGCAATAGTGGTCGCGGGATGTTAGGTTGAGCTATGCTATGATTGGATTGACTCTGTTGTCTTAGGACACCCCTGTGGGTTATGATTGGGTAGCTTAGACTTCTCAGTTACGCACTGAGATTCTACGGATTCCTGAGTTCTACTACCCACTAATATGTTCTGCATGGCTCTGTGGGGGCCTGCAATCGTGGTCGCGGCACTTCAGTATGTGTTAGGCTGCGTTTGGTAATGTTACGATTGGATAGGTTAGGAGGTGGTAGCTTTGACTATTGTGCTATACACTGCTTTTCAGTGGATTTCAACGCTATACAGCGTCCCAGTGTTTTCTGCTTGGCATTGCGAGGGCTAGCAATGGTGGTCGCAGCAGGTTATGGTGAGATATCTTGCGTTCGATTAGGTTTGGTTGGGCTAAGTTTGGACAGATAGCTTTTACTTTTGTGCTATGCACAGATATTCGGTGGATTTCTGCGCTCTAGTGTGTTCGAGCACCTCCTTCTTGTTTCCGGGAAGGATAGCAATATTTCTGGTATGTAAAGAGTGGTTAGTTTTGTTTGGGCTAAGTTTGGTCAGGATGGATTTGACTTTTGTGCTATATACAGATATAGGGTGGATTTGAGCGCTCTAGTATGCTCGAATATGCTCAGCTTCGCCCTGGCAATTCAAGCAATAGTGGTCGCCCCACGTATGGTTGAGTTGGATTACGTTTGGTTTGGTTAGGATTTGTTGCGTTAGATTAGGATATCTTTGACTTTTGTGACGCACACTGCCATTCTATGAACTTCTGCGCCCTCCTGTGTGCTAGTACATTCTGCTTGTCTCTGTAGACGCCAGGAAGAGTGCTTTCGGCACATAGGTTAAGTTATGTTACGTTTGGCATTGTTAGGCTTGGTAAGATTTGGTAAGAATGGCGTTGACTTTTGTGCTATACACTGCAATCCGGTGGATTTCAGCGCTCTGTATTGCTCTACAATACTCCGCTCGACCCTGAGGAGGCCAGCAATAGCGGTCGTGGCACGATAGGTTGGGTTACGTTACGTTTCGTTAGTTTGCGATAGGTTGGGTTGGGTTAGGGTAGTTTTGATATATGTGCTCAACACAAATCTTCTATGAACTAATGTGCTCTACTGTCCTCCACCATATTCTGCTTGTCTCTGAGGACGGCAGTAGTGGCGGTCGCGGCACGTTTGTTAGTGTTATATAGTGTTTGGGTAGGTTAGGTTAGGTTAGGTTTGGTCATGGTGTTTCAGACTTTTGCGCTATGCATTGCAGTGCGGTCGATTTCTACTCTTTACTGAGTTCTAGTATATTGTGCTTGGCCCTGCGGAGGCCGGCAATAGTGGTCTCCGCACGTTAGGTGGAGTAAGGTTGCGTTCGGTTATGTTACGTTCGGTTAGGTTAGGACGGAATAGATCTGGCTTTTGTGCTATGCACTGCTCTTCGGCGTACTTCTGCGCTCTACAGTGCTCTAGTACGATCTGCTTGGCGCTGAGGATGGCAGCAGCAGTGATGTCGGCACGTTAGGCTGAGTATGTTTCATTTGGCCATGTTACGTTTGGTCATTTTAGGATACGATAACTTTGACTTTTGTGTTTTACACGAATGCTTTGTGGATTTCTACTCCCTACACTGCCCTAAAATACTCTGTTCGACTCTCTGGGTGGCCGGTAATGTTGGTGGCGTCACATTGGGTGGAGTTATGCTACGCTTGTTTAGGTTACGTTAGTTGGGTTTGGTTTGGATAGCTTTGCCTTTCGTGGTACAAACTGTTGTTCGGTGGATTTCTGCGCTCTACACTGCCATAATATGATCTCATTGGCTCTGGGGAAAAGAGCAACAGAGACCCCAGCACGTTGGGATGAGTTAGGTTACGTCTGGTTATGATGCGTTTGGCCCGGTTAGGATAGGATAGCATTGACTTTTGTCATATACACTGCTGTTCGGCCGATACCTGCCCTCTGCATTGCTCTATTAGCCTCTGCTTGTCTCTGGGGAGGCCGGCAAAGGAGAGCGAGGCACGTTTTATTGTGATATGTTACGTACGGCTTGCTTTGGGCAGGTTATGTTTTGTTAGCATGTCATTGACATTTGTGAATCACAACACTATTCGGTGGCATCCTGCGCTCTACTGAGCTCAAGTGAATTCTGCTTGTCTGTGGGCAGGCCAGAAACAGCGGAATCGGCACGTTAGGTTGAGTTAGGCTATGTTCGGTTATGTTCTGCAGGTTTGAGTTAAGGTTGGGTAGCTTCGACTTTTCCGATATACACTGCGATTACATGGATTCCTGCGGTCTACTCTCCACTAGTGTGTTCCGGTTGACTCTGTGTAGGCCAGAAATAGTGGTCGCGGCACGTCAGTGTAAGTTAGGATATGTTCGGGTATGTTACGATTATCTAGGTTAGGAGAGGATAGCTACGCCTTTAGTGCTGTGGTCTGCTATTATGTGGATTTCTGCGCCCTTGAGTGCTCAAATAATTTCAGCTTCTCTCTGGCAAGGCAAGCGATTCTGGATTCGGCACGTATGATGTGTCAGATTGGCTTCGGTTAGGTTGGGTCGGGCAAAGGTTGGTCGGGATAGCTTCAACTTTTGTGGTGTGCACTGCCATTTGGAGGATTTCCGCACTCTAGTGAGCTCTAGTATGTCCTGCTTTGCTCTTGGAATGCCAGAAAGTGTGGTCTCGGCACGTCATGTCAAGTCAGCCTACGTCCAGCTAGGTTGGGTTACGAAAGGTTTTGTTAGTGTAGCATCAACTTTTGAGCTGCACACTGATATGCGGTGGATTTCTGTGCTCTACTGTGCTATAGTATACCCTGCTTGGCTCTGGTGATGGCCGCAATAGCGGTCACGTGGCCTTTGGCCGAGTTACGTTACGTTCCATGACGTTATGTTTGGCCTGGTTAGGATAGGATACCATACCCTATGATTGACATCATTGAGACCGTCTCTCTCTCCGTTGTAACCTAGGTCAGGGTGACCACGTGCTGGTGTGTGGGGGCCCGACTGTTCGAGAAGCCGTGGTCCGGGCGCGCGACGTCGAGTGGTGGTCGCGCGGCGTCCGCAGCGTATGCGTGCGTTGCGGTGCGGCGGTATGCATGTTGTGTGTGCCTGTAATCGACCCGTCTGGCGTGCATAGACATGATCGTCACGGGTGCGATTCCCGTCGCGCCGGGAGAGATCTGCGGTTGCGTCGTGAGTGCGCCCTGGCATTTGCGTCGCCGCGAAGTCCAGAATGTCCAGTCCAAAATGCGATGGGCTGGCTATCGTGGGGGTTTTAGTGTGTAGAAATCCCACATAACACCGCCCCTTCCTCTAAGGGGGCCTGGTATCATTGGAAGATTTCCCCCACGTGAAAAAAAGAAAAAAGAATGATAGCATTGACTTTCGCACTGTACACCGCTATAGCGTTGATTTCTGCGGTATACCGTGCTCTAATATGTTCTCCATTGCTCTGGGTAGGGCAGCAATTGTGGTCTCGGCACGTTAGTTTGAGTTATGTTAGGTTTGGCTTGGCTATATTGGATCAGGTTTGGCTAGCATAGCTGCGACTTTTACGATATACGCTGCTATTCGGGCGACTTCTGCGCTCTGCATTGCTCTAGAAGACTCTGCTTGTGTGTGGGGAGGCCCGCAATAGTGGCTGTGGCACCTTCGCTTGAGCTAGGTTACGTTTGGCTTGTTTCGGGTTGGATACGTTTGGCTAGGGAGGCATCGACGTTTGTGCTATACACTGCCATTAGATGGACTTCTGCGGTCTACTGTGACCTAGTTTCCCCTGCTTTGCGCTGGGAGTTCCACAACTGCTGGCCGCGGCGCGTTAGGATGTGATATTGCCACGTTTTGTTACATTAGGTTTCTTTTGGGTTAGGTTGAGATACCTTTGACTTTCGTGATATACAATGATATTCTATGGACGTCAGCTCTCCGTTCCCCTCTAATATTCCCTGGTTGGCTACGATGAGGTAAGCAATAACGGTCACGGCACGTTAGGTCGAGGTGGGATACGTTTGGTTAAGTTTCGTTAGCTTTGGAAATGTTGGATGGCTTCGACTTTTCTGCTGGACACTGCTATTCAATGGATATCTGCGCCCGATACTCCTCTGCTATTCTCTGGTTGGCTCTGTGGAGGCCAGCAATACTGGTCGCGGTATGTTAGGTTCAGTTAGATTACGTTTGGTTAGTTTAGGTTTGGTTGGGATTGGTTAGGATTGCTTTGATATATCTGCTCAACATGGATATCCTATGGACTCCTGTGCTCTACAGTTCTCCATCATTTTCTGCTCCCCTGTGGGGAATCCTCCTATAGTGTTCGCGGCATATTAGTTTCAGCTACTCTACATTTGGTTGGGTTAGGTGAGGTCTGATTAGGTCTGGATATCTTTGAGTTTTGTGCTTTTCATTGCCACTTGGTGTCATTCTGCTCTCTACTGTGTTCTAAGATGCTCTTCTCTACCCTATGGATGAGAGCAATATTGGTCATGGCGCGATAGGTTGCGTTATACTGCGTTTGGTAATATTTCGTTTGGTCAGGTTAGGATGGGATATCTTTGGCATTGGCATTGTACGCCGCTGCTCGCAGGATTTCTACGCTCTACATTGCTCTGATGTACACTGCTGGACTCTGTGGGGCAGCAATAATGGTCGCGGCACGTTAGGTTTAGTTAGATTTCGTTCTTCTAGCTTTGGTTACGTTGGGTTAGGTAACGATAGCTTTGACGTATGTGCTCGTGACTGATATTCTATGGACATCTACACTCCACTGTGCACTATCATATTCTGCTCCTCTCTGGAGAAGCAAGCAATAGTGTCCGCGGCACGTTATGTTTAGTTATTCTACGTTTGGTTAGGACAGGTTATGTCTGCTTTGGTAGGGTAGGCTCTGACAATTGTGCTATACACTGCTATTCGGCGGAATTCTGCGCCCTACTGTGACCTTATATTCTCTGCCTTGTTGTGGGGAGGCCAGAAATAGTGGCCGCGGCTGGTTAGGTTGTGCAAGGTTACTCTTGGCTAGGTTAGGTTTGTTTGGGATAGACTAGTATATCATTGACTTTTGTGCTACACACTGCCATACTATGAACCTCGGCGCTCTATTCTCCCCTAATATGTCCTGCTTTCCTATGGACAGGTCAGAAGTAACTGCCTAGGCGCAATAGGATTTGTTAGGTTACGTTTGGTTTTGTTATGTTTGGTTAGGTCAGGTTAGGATATCTTTGACCTTTGCACTATTAACTGCAGTGCTGTTGATTACTGCGTTCTACTTTGCCCTAGTATGTTGTGCTTGGATCCGGAGAGGCAAGCAATTGTGGGCACGGCATGCTAGGTTGAGTTAGGTTACGCTTTGCTGGGCTAGGTTTTGTTAGGTTCGGTTAGGATAGCTTCGAATTTTGTGCTATACATTGCTATTCGGTCGATATCTACGCTCTGTGTTGCTCTACCAGTCACTGCTTGTCTCGTGGGAGGCCAGCAATAGTTGCCGTGGCATGTAAGTCTATTATAGGATTCTTCCTGTTATGTTACGTTTTGTTACGTTAAGATAGGGTACTTTAGGCCTCTGTGCTGCAATGTTCTCCTCGGTTGGTTTTTGCGCTCCACACATGTTTACTGTACCATGCTCCACCCTCGGTTGGCCGGTAATAGTGTTTGCGGCACGTTAGGTTGGGTTAGAAGACTTTCGGTTACGTTAGGTTACGTTGCGTTTGGTTTGGATAACTGTGACTTCTCCATTATAAGCTGTTATCGCGAGGAATTCTGGGCTCTACTGAGCTTTACTGTACGCTGCTCGAATCTGGGTAGCCCAGCAGTAGTGGTCGCGACACGTTGCTTTGAGCTATATTACGTTAAGTAATGTTACGATTTGATAGGTTAGGGAGTGCTGGCTTAAACTTTTTAGATGTACACTGCCATTCGGTGGGTTTCTGCGCTGTACAGTGATCTAATACGCTCTGCTTTTGCTGTGGGCAGGTCAGCAATACTGGTCTAGGTACGTTAGCTTCGGATAGGCTACGTTACGTTATGTTACGCTTGGTTAGGTTAGGTTAAGGTAGCTTTGACTTTTGTGCTATTCACTACTGATCGGCGGAATTCTGCGATCCACTGTGCCCTAATATGTTCTGATTTGCCCTGGCGAGGCCACCAATAGTGCTCTCGGCTCGTTAGGTTGAGATATACAGCATTTGTTTATGTTAAGTTTGGTTTGGTTAGGATAGGATAGTTTCGACTTTTAAGCTGTACACCGCTATTCAGAGGATTCATTCACTTTACATTGGTCTAATATGCTCTGCTTCGCTCTGGGGATGCCAGCAATATTATCCTTTGCACAATTTGTTTAGTTAGGCTACGCTCGGTTGTGTTAGGTTAGGGCAGGTTAGGTTAGGATATCTTCCACTTTCGTGATATACACTGCAATGCGGTGTACTACCATGCTCTACTGTGCTCTAGTATATCCTGTTTGGCTCTGGAGAGGCCAGAAATAGAGATCTCGTCCCGTTAGGTTAATTTATTCTACCATCGGTTAGGTTTGGTTACATCCGGTTTGGTTAGGCTGTCGTTTACTTTTGTGCTATGCATTGCTATTCGGTGGCTTCTTGCGCACTTCTTGCCACTACTATGCTATGCCCGACTCTGTGGAGGCCAGCAATAGTGTTCTCGGCCCGTTATATTGAGATAGGCCGCCTTCGGTTAGGATGCGTCATTTTGGGTTTGATCTGGATACCTTTGCCTTTCGTGGTATAAGCTGTTGTTCGGAGGACTTCTGCGCTCCAATGTGCCCTAGTATTTTCTGCTTGGCTCTGGAGCGGCCAGCAATAGTGGTCTCGGAACGTTAGTTTGAGATATATAACGGTTGGTTGTGCCACGTTTGGTTGTGTAGGGACAGGATAACGTTGACTTTTACGCTATACACCGCTATTCGGTGGGTTTATGCCAGCTACTGAGATCTAGTACATTCTGTTTGCCTCTGGTGGACCAGCAGAAGTGGTCTCGGCACGTTGGGATAAGTTGGGATGCGTTCGTGTATATTACGTTTGGATAGGAGAGGATAGGATACCTTTGGCTTTTCAGCTTTATACTGCTATTTGGTGGATTTATACGGTCTGTGATGCCCTACAGTGCACTGCTCGACCCTCGGTAGTACAGTAATAATGATCTCAGCCCGTTAGCTATTGTTAGGCTACGTTTGGTTACGTAACGTTAGTTTGAGTTATGCTTCGATAGATCTGGCTTTTGTTGTATACGCAGATGTTAGGTGGATTTCTACGCTGTACTGTGCTCTACTGAATCCTGCTTGGCCCTGTGGAGTCCAGCAATATTGTTCGCAGCTAGTAACGTTGAGCTAGGCTATGTTTGGTTAGGTTCTATGGTTCGGGTAATGTTCGGGTAGCTTACACTTTTCTGATATACCCAGCTGTACTATGGATCTCTGCGTCCTACTATCCAGATATGTTTTCTGCATGGCTCGCGGGACGCCGGCAATCGTGATCGCGGCACGTTGTGTTGCGTTAGTTAACGCTTTGTTATGTTACGCTGTACTAGGTAAGCAGGTTATAGCTTTGACTTTTATGCTATACACTGCTACTCGGCGGATTTCAGCGTTCTAGAGGGCTCAAGAGTGTTCAACTTGGCATTTGGAAGCACAGCAATTGCGGTCCCGTCACGTCACATTGAGTTACGTTGCCCTCGCTTACATGTTAGGCTGCTTGATTAGGATATCTTCTGCTTTTGTGCTGTGCACAGCAACTCGGTGGATTTCTGCGTTTTACATAGCTCTAATATGCTGTGCTTGGGTTCGGGGAAACCAGGAATGGTAGTCTCGTCACTTTACGTTGAGATAGGCTACGTTTGGTTATGTTACGTTTGGTTAGGTTAGGATAGGATAGCTTAGACATTTGTGCTATACACCGCTATTTGGTCGATTTCTGCTCCTTGCATTGACCTAATATGCTCTGCTTCACTTTTGGGAGGCCAACAATAATAGTCTCGTCACATTATATTAAGTTATGCTACGTTTGGTACGGCTAGGAGAGGATAAATTTGACTCTTGCGCCCCACGCTGCTATTCGGTGAAATTCTGCGCTCTACATCGCTCTACTATACTCTGCCCGACCCTGTCCTGGCGAGCAATGGTGGTCGTGACACGATTGTTTCAGTTCGGTTACGTTTGGTTAGTCTAGTTTGGGTTAGGTTTGGTAATGATGGCTCTGACTTTTGTGCTATACGCTGCTATTTGGTGAACTTATGCGCTCTACTGCACCCTAGTATGCTCTCTTAGACACTGGGGAAGTCAAAAATAGTGATCTCGGCTCGTTAGGTTTAGTTAGTGCAAGTTTGGTAAGGTTAGGTTCTGTCAAGTTAGGCTGGACTATATTTGACCTTTGTGCTATACCCCGCAATTTGGTGGCTCTGTGCGCCCTGCTGTGCTCCAGCATATTCTCCTTAGCACCAGGGCTTCCAGCAATGGTGGTCATGGTACGTTAGGTTTTGATATTATACGCTCGGTTGTGTTACGTTTGGTTAGGGTAGGATAGGGTAGCTTCGAATTTTGCGCTATACAACTCTATTCGATGTACTTCTGCGCCCTAGTGTGCTCTAATATGCTCAGCTTGTCCGCGGGACGGCTAGCGATTGTGGTCTCGCCACGTTACGCTCAGTTAGGCTACATTCCGCTCGGTTCGGTTGGGACAGGTTAGGTTAGGATATACTTGACTTTTGTGCTTTACGCAGCAATGCGGCGGTTTTCTGCGCCCTGCTGCGTTCTAGTATATTCTGCTTGGCTCTAGGGTTGTTAGCAATAGCGGTTTAGACACGTTAGGTTGAGTTATGTTTCGTTTGGTTATGTTACGTTTGGTTCGATTAGGCGCGGATAACTTCGACTTTTGCGCTGTAGGCTGCAATTCGGTGGATTTCTGCGCTCTACATTGCTCTACCAATGCCTGCTCGACTCTCGAGGGTCCAGCAATGTTGGCCGCGCCACGTTTGGTTAGGTTATGTTACGTTTGGTTAGGTTCGACTGGTATGCAATAGATTAGGATAGCTTCGCCTTTTTCCTACACAATGCTATTCAATGGGCTTCTACGCTTCTCAGATCGCTTTCACACACTGCTCGTCTTTGCGGACGCCAGGAATAATGATGTCGGCAGGTTAGTTTTGGTTATGCAACGTTTGGTTAGGTTAGGTTTGGTTAGGTTTCGGTGGGATAGCTTTGACTATTGTGCTATACGCTGCTATTGCGTCGACTTCAGCGTCCTACATTGCTCTGCTACGCGCTGCTTGGCTCTCGTGAGGACAGCGAAAGTGGACGTGGCACCCTAGGTTGTGTAACGTTACGTCTGGTTGTCACGCTTAATCAGATTAGGAATGGATAAATTAGACTTTTGCATTATACATTACTATTCGGTGAATATGTTCGATCTACTGTGCTCTAATATGCTCTGCTTGGCTCTGGCGAAGCCGGCAATAGTAGTCTTGGCACGTTAGGTTTAGTTAGGCTACGTTTGGGTAGTTTATGTTGGTTTGGGTTGGGTATGGATAGCTTTGTCTTTCGTGTTATAGACTGTCATTCGGTGGAATCCAGCTCCCTTCTGTGTAGTGCTCCACTCTGCCCGAATATGCGTAGGCCAGCAGTAGCATTCGCGGGACGTTATTTTGAGTTACGTTACGTTTGGCTATGTGGCGATTTGTTAGGTTAGGAAAAGATGACTTTGACTTTTGTGCTGTACACGGCCATCCGGTGTATTTCTGCGCTCCCCATATATCTACTATACTATGCTCGATTGCATGGAGGCCAGAAATAACGGCCGTGGCGCGGTATGGTGTGTTCGGCTACCTTCGGTTCGGTTAAGTTAGGCTACGTTTGGCTAGGATGCTCTTGACTCTTGTGTTATACACTGCTTCCGGTGGATTCCTACGCTTTGCTGGGCTCTTATATGTACTGCTTTGCACTGGCTAGGCCAGCAATTGGGGTCTCGGCTCGTTAGGATTAATCATTCTTCGTTTGGTTAGGTTTGGTTAGGGCAAGTTAGGTATTGTTATCTATAAATTTTCTGCTGTACGATGCGTTCATTTGGATTTCTGCGCCTTAATGTCTTCCAGTATGTTCTGCTTGGCTCGAGGGAGGGGCAGCAATTGTGGTGCCAGCTCGTTAGGCTTAGCTAGATTACGTTTGGTTAAGTTAGGATAGGATAGCTTTGACCTTTACGCTATAGACTGCTCTTCGGTGGACTTCTACGAGCCACGTTGCTCTAATATGTTCTGCTTGGCTCTTGGGCGGCCTGCAACTTCGATCTACTGTGCTCTAATATGCTCTGCTTGGCTCTGGCGAAGCCGGCAATAGTAGTCTTGGCACGTTAGGTTTAGTTAGGCTACGTTTGGGTAGTTTATGTTGGTTTGGGTTGGGTATGGATAGCTTTGTCTTTCGTGTTATAGACTGTCATTCGGTGGAATCCAGCTCCCTTCTGTGTAGTGCTCCACTCTGCCCGAATATGCGTAGGCCAGCAGTAGCATTCGCGGGACGTTATTTTGAGTTACGTTACGTTTGGCTATGTGGCGATTTGTTAGGTTAGGAAAAGATGACTTTGACTTTTGTGCTGTACACGGCCATCCGGTGTATTTCTGCGCTCCCCATATATCTACTATACTATGCTCGATTGCATGGAGGCCAGAAATAACGGCCGTGGCGCGGTATGGTGTGTTCGGCTACCTTCGGTTCGGTTAAGTTAGGCTACGTTTGGCTAGGATGCTCTTGACTCTTGTGTTATACACTGCTTCCGGTGGATTCCTACGCTTTACTGGGCTCTTATATGTACTGCTTTGCACTGGCTAGGCCAGCAATTGGGGTCTCGGCTCGTTAGGATTAATCATTCTTCGTTTGGTTATGTTTGGTTAGGGCAAGTTAGGTATGGTTATCTATAAATTTTCTGCTGTACGATGCGTTCATTTGGATTTCTGCGCCTTAATGTCTTCCAGTATGTTCTGCTTGGCTCGAGGGAGGGGCAGCAATTGTGGTGCCAGCTCGTTAGGCTTAGCTAGATTACGTTTGGTTAAGTTAGGATAGGATAGCTTTGACCTTTACGCTATAGACTGCTCTTCGGTGGACTTCTACGAGCCACGTTGCTCTAATATGTTCTGCTTGGCTCTTGGGCGGCCTGCAACGGAAGTCTAGTCACGTTACGTTGGGTTAGGTTGCGTCCGGTTATGTTAGGTTTGGATAGGTTAGAATAGGAAACATTTGACTTTGGACCTGTACGCTGCTAAACGGTGGATCTCTGCCCTCTACTCTGATCTAATAGGCTCTGCTCGGCACCGGGGAGGCCAGGAATAGTTGTATCGACACGTTAGTTTGAGAAATGCTACGTTGGGTTGGGTTATGTTAGTCCGGGTTATGCCTGGATTGCTTTGACTTTCGTGTTATACAATGCTATTCCGTGGATTCCTGAGCTCTACTGTGCTCTACAATAATCTGCTTGGCTCTGGAGCGGCGAGCAAGTGTGGTCTCGGTACGACAGGCTGTGCTGTGCTACGGTCGGCTTGGCTAGGTTAGGATATATTTGGTTAGGATACCCTTGTCTTT
>NW_016911443.1:0-573 GCF_001483705.2 Eufriesea mexicana | reverse complement strand
CCATCCATACATCCATCGAACCATATATCCATTCATCCGTACTAGCACCGATGCATACATCCACACGTTCATACATTAATCCATACATCCGTACATCCATACAACCATACATTCATACTTCCATACATCCATACATACATCCATACATCCACCCACCCATACAACCATCCACTCATACATCCAGCCATCCGCACATCCATACAGTTATAGATCCATACATCCATTCATCCGTACATCCGTCCAGCCAAACCTCAATCTATCCATACATCCATCCATCCATACGGCCATCAATCCACACATTCATCCATCCATACATCCATCCATACATACCTTCATACATCCATACATCCATACATCCATACATCCATCCATACATACGTACATCCATCCATACTTCCATGCCTACATACATCCATACATCCATAAATCCATCCATCCGTACCTGAATCCATCCATACATCCATCAATCCATACATCCATACATGTATACATCCATCCATTCGTATATACATACATCCATCCATATATACATCCAACCATCCATACCTCAATCTATCCACACATCCATTCATC
>NW_016911442.1:0-836 GCF_001483705.2 Eufriesea mexicana | reverse complement strand
ACAAGCGTGCTGTCGAGAAGGCCCTAGCGGAAATGTCATCCTCCGCAACTCCGGCCGCGTTCGGGGTAGGAGCTATCGCCCCGACTCCGGCAGATAAGCAGCCAACAGCGGGTAACTCCGGCCGCGTTCGAGGTAGGAGCTATCGCCCCGACTCCGGCAGATAAGCAGCCAACAGCGTGGTCGTCCCCTGTCCCTGGCCGTGACCTTTCCGAGGACGAAGTCAGGGCTGCGGTGGTCGGCTACCTGAAGAAAATGAAACCCTGCGTATGCGAGCGCTACCACAGTGCGCGGTTAGATATTATATGTCGTTCCATAAACACCTGGAGCAAGGACCGGGTCTTCGAGGAGTTGTCCTTATACCTCCTCGATACGTTTCCGCCAAATCCACCACGACGGAACCGGCCTAAATCGGGCAACGCCCGAGCCGCGCCTGTATCACGGAGGCGAGCTAGGAGGGCGGAGTACGCCAAAGTGCAGAGTGCGTGGACGAAGAATAGGACCACCTGTATTCGTGCCCTTCTGAAGGACAAGCGGACATCTTCGGCGCCGCCGAAGGAGGTCATGGTTCCCTTCTGGGAACGGGTAATGACATCAAGAGAGGACAGAACACCTGGCGTTCACGCATCCAGAGATGTCCACACCAACATCTGGAGCCCTGTCACTCCAGCGGAGGTGAGGGCTGCCTACCCCAAAGCGGGGTCAGCGCCTGGTCCGGATGGCCTCTCCACCGAAGAGCTGAGAGGCATCCCCTTGGGTATTCTAACGAGGATTCTGAACATCTTTATCATCTGCGGCAAGATTCCTGTACACCTGTTGGAATCGTATACCACACTGAT
>NW_016911441.1:0-640 GCF_001483705.2 Eufriesea mexicana | reverse complement strand
CAACTCAACCGAGCGTGCCGAGAACGCTGTTCCTGCCGTCCACAGGGTCAAGCAGAGTGCGAAGGCGCACAGAGGAGCGCAGAAGTCCATAGAGTAGCATCGTGTAGCACAAAAGTCAATGCTACCCTAACCCAACACAGCGTAACCTAACATGACCGAACGTAATATAACACAACCTATCGTGCCTCGACCGCTATTGCTGGCCTCCCGAGAGCCGAGCAGAGCGTAGTAGACCAATGTACAGCACAGAAGTCTGCCAAATAGCAGTATATAGCACAACAAGTTAAGCAACCCTATTCCAACCTAAGCAAACGTAGCACACACGAACGTAACATAACTTAGACTATCGTGCCGAGAATGATACTGCTGGCATCCCCATAGTCAAGCAGAATATACTAGAGCGGAGCAGAACGCAGATATCCACCGAATAGCAGTGTATAGCGCAATGGTCAAAGCCACACTAACCAAACCTCGCCTAGCCTAGCCTGACCAAGCGTAGCGTATCCTGCAAGAACCTGCAACGACCGCTATTGCTGGCCTCCCCGGAGGCAAGCAGTTGCTGGTAGAGCAATTCATAGCACAGATGTCGACCGAACAGCAGTGTGTTACAAAGACATACGTAAACTAACTCAAAATTGCG
>NW_016911440.1:0-970 GCF_001483705.2 Eufriesea mexicana | reverse complement strand
GGCTTCTGTCCTTTACTCTGCAATACGGCAGATATCTGTTCTCTACTATGCCCTGGTATACTCTGCTGGGCTCCTGGGAGGTCAACAACAGCTGTCCAGGCACGCAAGGTTGAGTTTGGTTGCGTTTGGTTATGATACATTTGGATACGTTGGACCATGGCGTCATCGATTTCGCGCCATACACTGATATTCGGTAGATCCCTGCCCTCCACATTTCTCTAATAATCTCTGCACGACTCCTGGGAGGCCAGGTATGGTGATCGTGGCACGTTGGGTTCACTTAGGCTACGTTCCGTTAGGCTAGGTTAGGTTGAGTATCATTAGGATAACTTTGACATTTATGCTATACACTGCTATTCTATGGATTTCAGCGCTCTGCTGTGCTCTAGTATGCTCTGCACGACTCTATGGGAGCAAGCAATACTTGTCATGGCATGTTGGGCTGAATTATGTTACGTACGGTCACGTTTCGTTTCATTATGTTAGGAGAGAGTAACTTTGATTTCTTGTACAGTCCGATTCTATGGATTCCTGCAGTCTACTCTCCTCTAATGTGCCCTGCTTGGCGGTGGGGAGGCCAGCAATTCTGGTCGCGGCACGTTGAGTTTAGTTAGGCTGCGTTCGGCAATGCCACGATTGGCTAGGTTAAGAGATGGTAGCTATTACTTCGTGGTGTACACCATTTTTCGGTTGATTTCTGCACTCTACTGTGCTCTACTATATTCTGGTTGTGTGTCGGGATTCCAGCAATAGCGGTCGCGGCACGGTATGTTGAGCTAGGCAACGTTTTGCTAGCTTATGCTGGTATCGGTTAAGTTTGGGTAGCTTTGAGTTTTCTGCTATTCAGTGCGATTCTATAGATTTCAGCGCCTTACACAACTCTGATGCGTACTGCTTGGCTCTGGGCAGGCCTGCAAGAGTGGCCCTGGCGCGATAGGTTGTACTAGGTGACGTTTGGTAAGGTTAGGTT
>NW_016911439.1:0-1130 GCF_001483705.2 Eufriesea mexicana | reverse complement strand
TGTGGCGTACACTGCTATTCGGTTGATTTATGCGCGCCACATTGCTTTACTATACACTGCACGACTCTGGGAGGCGAGAAATTTAAGTCGTGGCACGTTAGGTTGCGTTAGGTTATGTTTGGCTAGGTTAGGTTAGGTTATGTGTGGACAGGATGGCTTAGACTTTTGTGCTATGCCCTGCTTTACTGTCGATTTCTGTCATCTACTGTGCTCTATTATGTTCTGCTTGGCGCTGTGAGTGCCAGCAGCGGTGGTCGTGGCACCATGTGTTGGGCTATGCTTCGTTTGGTTCGTTTATGTTAGGTCTGGTTAGATCTGGGTATCTTCGACTTTTGTGCTATACACTGCTGTTCAGACGATTTCTGCTCTCTGCTGTGCTGTAGTACACTCTGATTGCCTATGTGGAGGCCAGCAATAGTGGTCCCGTCATGTTAGGTTGAGTGATGCTACGTTTGACAGGGTTAGGAGGGTCAACTATGATTTTTGTGTTTTACACTGTTATTCCGTGGATTTCTCTGATATACTATGCTCTACTACATTCTGCAAAGCACCGGGGGTGAGGTGCAGTGGTCGCGACACGTCCTGTTTAGTTATGCTACGCTTGGTTAGGTTTTGTTTGCTCAGGGTAGATCAGAATGTCTTCGGCTTTTGAGATAAACACTGCTATTCGGTGGATTTCTGCTCTCTACGTTGCTCTACTATACCCTGCACGGCTCTGGGCAGGCGAGAAAAGGCGTTCGCGGCACGTTAGTTTGATGTATGCTGCGTTTGGTTAGGTTGAGTTAGGTCAGGTTGTGTTAGGATATCTACGGCTTTTGTGCTGTACGCTGCAATGCGGTGGATTACTGCGCTCCACTGTTCTCTAGTACATTCTGCTTGGCTCTGGGGAGGGCATCAATAGTGATCTCGGCACGTCAGGATGGTATATGTTACGTTCGAATACGTTACGTTCCGTCAGGATAGGATAGGATAGCTCTGACTTTTGTGCTGTACACCGCTATACGGTTGATTTCTGCGATCTGCTGTGCTCTATTGTGTTCTGCTTCCCTCTTGGGAGGCCGGCAACTGTGGTCGAGGCACGTTTGGTTGAGTTACGTTACGCTTGGCTTGGTTAGGGTACGCTATGTTTG
>NW_016911438.1:0-852 GCF_001483705.2 Eufriesea mexicana | reverse complement strand
CCATGCACTCATACATCCATACGTACATCCATACATACGTCCATACATACATCCATACATCCAAGCATTCACACATACACTCATCCATACATACATCCATAGATACATCCGTTAATGCAACCATACATACGCCCATGCATACATCCATACATGCAGACAGTCATACATACATACATTCAAACTTACGTACATCCGTCCATCCATACCTCAATCCATCCGTAAATCCGTCAACCCAAACAACCATTTATCCCTACATACATCCATCGATACATCCATCTTTCCAAAGATCCATCCATCCATACATCCACCTATCCATACATCCACCCATGCATGCATCCATCGTACCATACATCCATCCGTCCATACAAGCACCCATCCCTACACCCATCGATCCATACATCAATAGATCCATACATCCATCCATTCATACATTCATACATCCACACATCCATAAATCCATCCATCCATACATCCATACAACCATACATACATCCATACATATATCCATACATACATTCATACATACATCCAACCATACATCCATGCAATCATACATCCATCCATCCATACATCCATACAGATATACATCCATACATCCATACAACCATACATACATCCATACATATATCCATACATACATTCATACATACATCCAACCATACATCCATGCAATCATACATCCATCCATCCATACATCCATACAACCATACATCCATCCGTCCATCCATAAATCCATACATCCGTACATCCTTACATTCGTACTTCCATACGTCCATAAATCCATACATCCATACATGCATCCATCCATACATTCTTATATCCATACATCCATGCATACATGCATCCATACAT
>NW_016911437.1:1019-1252 GCF_001483705.2 Eufriesea mexicana | reverse complement strand
TGTGCGTGTGAGTGTGTGTGTATGCCTGTAAACGACCCATATCGCGCGCAGGGACATGATCGTCTCGGGTGCGATAACCCGTCGCGCCGGGAGGGAACTGCGGTTGCGTCGCGGCTGCGTCCTGGCAATTGCGTCGCCGCGAACTCCAGGGCGCACCGAAATGCGAAGGGCCGGCCATCGTGGGTGTTTTAGTGGGTAAAAATCCCACATAACCCCGCCCCCTCCCCTAAGGG
>NW_016911437.1:0-965 GCF_001483705.2 Eufriesea mexicana | reverse complement strand
AAAAAAAAAAGTTTGGTCAGGATAGCATCAACTTTTGTGATGTACACTGCAATTCGGTGGTTATATGCGCCGTATAGTGCTCTAGTTGGTTCCGCTCGGCAGAGCGAAGGGCAGCAATATTGCTCTCGCCACGCTAGGCTGAGTTAGTCTATGTTTTCTTATGTTCTGCTGGCTTTGGTAAGGTTCTGGTAGCTTTAACCTTTCTGATATACACTGCGAATCTGTGGATTTCTGCTGTCTAATCTTAACTAATGTGTGGTGCTTGGCTCTGTGGAGGACAGCAATAGCGGTCGCGGCACGATAGCTTGAGCTATGTTGCGCTTCGCTACGATACGGCGGAGACAAGCAGAGTTTGATAGCGCCCAATAAGGCGCAGGAGTCCTTAGAATTGTAGTGCTGCGCCGTGTCCCGCCCTTGCCCGCATTGATGACACCGCGTGTCACGTTCCCGCCCGATACGGCACAGGTACTCCCCGAAGCACGCGTGCCCGTTTAGCACCTGTGTCAGGCGGAATTTGTGCCGGCTGCCGCTGCGCCCCCATGCATCCAACACGGGGAGCACAGCATCGATCGCCCGGTGCCGCCGGCTACTCGGCTTCCTCAGCCGAGTTCGCCAGGCGGCCATCAAGGACTCTCGAACCATTCGCCTCAACGAAACGGACCCTTCTTCAGGGGCACCGCCGCCGCCAGGGTGTAGGAGACCGCAGATACGGGCCTCCGCCACCGCTTGCAGTTCGAAAGGCGGGACACCCGCCAGAACCGTTTCCGCCTCGTAGGATATCGTGCGGTAACCGCGCACGACCCTGATCGCCACCCTGCGAGCGACTCGCCGGAGAATCGCCAGACTGCGCGGACTGGCGACCAGGTCGTTCGCCCAGATCGTAGCCCCGTAAAGTGCCACACAGCGAACGACTCCTCTGTAGAGGCGGCGCACCCTCCCGTCTGGCCCTCCCAGGTTGGGTAGCA
>NW_016911436.1:0-634 GCF_001483705.2 Eufriesea mexicana | reverse complement strand
ATGCATACATCCATAAATCCATAAATCCATCCACCCATTCATCCATCCATACATACATCCACATATCCACACATCCACAAATCCACCCATCCACGCACTCATCCATCCACACGTACATCCATACATACGTCCATACATACATCCAGCCATTGATCCATACATACATCCATCCATACATCCATCTTTACATACATCCATCTTTACATACATACATCCATCCACACATCCATCCATCCATACATCCATCAATCCATACGTTCATACATCCACACATCCATAAATCCATCCATCCATACATCCATACATCTATCCATCCATACATCCATCCACCAATCCATTCATCCATACATACATACATATATACATCAATACATACATACATCCATACATTCATCCATACACCCGTTCATCCAGAAATTCGTTCATCCATGCGTCCATACATTAATACATCCATCCATCCATACATCCATCCATCCATACATCCACACATCCATACATCCATAAATCCATCCATCCATGCACTCATCCATCCGTACGTACATCCATACATCCATGCATACCCCCATACACTCATCCATACATACATCCATAGATACATCCATAAATGCGTCCATACAAACATCCATCAATACAT
>NW_016911435.1:0-1529 GCF_001483705.2 Eufriesea mexicana | reverse complement strand
CGAGGCCAGAAATGTTGGCTGTCGCTGGTTAGGTTGATTTATGTTACTTTTCGTTACGTTGGGATCGTTTGGGTTTGGTTAGATATGTTTGACTCCTGTGCTATACACCGCTATTCGGAGGATTTCTGCGCTCTACTGTGCTCCAGTATATTCTGCTTGGATATGAGGAGGCCGGAATTATATCTCGCTCGTCCAAGCTATGTTGCGTTTGGTTATGCCACGATTGGTTAGGTTAGGATAGCATATCTTAGACTTCTGTGCTGAACGTTGCAACTCGGCGAATTCCTGCGGTCTACGTTGCTCTACCAAACTCTGCTGGACTTTCGCGAGGTCAGCAGTGTTGGTCGTGGCACGTCAGGTTGGGTTAGGATACGTTTGGTTAGGTTCGGTTGAGACGAATTGGGTTAGGATAGCTACGACTTTTGTCCTTCACAATGCTATTCTATGTTATTCGGCGTTCTTCTGTACGCTATGACACTGCTTGTCTCTGTGGACGCATGGAATAGCGCTCTCCGCACGTCAGGCTGAGTAATGTTACTCTTGGTTTGGTTATGTTCGGTTAGGCTTCGTAAGGACTCCTTCGACTTTTGAGCTACCGACTGCCATTCGTGCACTTTCAGCGATCCACATTGCCCTGCTATACTCTGGTTTGCTCTCGTGCGGCCAGCAATAGCCGTCGTTGCACGTAACGTTGGATTGCGACACGCCGCCTATGTTACGTTTCGTTATGCGAGATTAGGATATCTTTGACTCTCGTGCAGTACACTTCCACATAGGACCACATGATTATGTCCTCCACTAATATACCATGCTTGGCTGTGGGGAGGCCGGCAGTTGTGGGCCAGGAACGTTAAGCTTGGTTTGGTTACATTTGATTAGTTTGGGTCGCGTCAAGTTAGGCTAGGATGTTTCTTACTTTTTTGCTCATCACTGCCATTCGAGCGATTTCAGGGAATTACCTTCCTCTGCTATACCCTGCTAGGCTGTCGTGAGGCCAGCAATGGCTTTCGTGGCTCGTCAGCTTCTGTCTCTTTACGCCTGCTTATCCTATGAGTGGCTAGGTTAGGATGGGATAGCTCTACCTTCTGTGCTATACACCGCTATTCGGAGGAACTCTGCGCTCCGCATTCCTGTAATGTGCCTAGCTTGTCTCTGGGGAGGCCAGCAATATTATTCTCGGCACATTATGTTAAGCTACGTTACGCTTCGCTTGGCTATGTTAGAAGAGATAAGGTTAGAATACCTTTGACTATTGTGAAACACGCTGCAATGCCGTGGACTACCGCGCTCTACTGTGCTCTATTATGTTCTGCTTTGCTCTGGGGAAGCCTGCAATAGTGGTCGCAGCACGTTAGGTTCAGTTATTCTACGCTTGGTTAGGATAGGTTAGTCCTGGTTAGGTCAGGGTATCTTCGACTTTTGTGCCATATGTTACCATTTGGTAGCTTTCTGCGCTCTGCTCTGCAGTACAATTCTCTGCTCGTCTCTGGGGAGGCCAGGGAAAGTGCCAAAGGCACGATAGGTGTTGT
>NW_016911434.1:751-2497 GCF_001483705.2 Eufriesea mexicana | reverse complement strand
ATGAAACGTAACCTAATCAAACCTAACGTGCCGTGACCACTATTGCTGGCCTACCCAGGCCGAAGCAGAGCATATTAGAGCACGATGGAGTACAAAAATCCGACCAAAAGCAGTGTATAGCGCAAAAGTCAGAGCTAGCACCTCCCAACATAACCATTCGAAACGCAACCAAACGTAGCCTAATTGAGCCTAACGTAACGTGACCACTAATGCTGGCGTCGCAGAGCCAAGCAGAACATTTTAGGTGAGACTAGAGAGCAGGAATCCATAGAAACGCGGTGTATAACAGAAAAGTCGGAGCTACCCGCACTTAACCCAAACAAATGTTACCTAGCCAAACGAAACCTAACGAAATGTAACTAGCCGCGAACCCTACTGCTTGAAGCCGCAGTGCCAAGCAGAATACAGTAGAGCACAGTAGAGTAACATTATAGCTGGGTTGAGCACAAAAGTCGAAGCTACACTAACCGAACCCGAAGTAGCCTAACTAGAAAAAACGTAATCTGACCCAACCTAACGTGACGTGACGACTATTACTGGGCACCCCGTGTTCGAACAGGGTATGGTAGAGCAATGTAGGACGTAGAAATCCACCGACGAGTAGTGTACAGCACAAAATTCAGGGATTAACTGACCAAACCTGTAACCTGGCCAAACGTAACGAAACGAAACGGAACTTACACCATACCAACGCGCCGAGACCAATACTGCTGGCACCCACATAGCCAAGCAGAATAAACTGGAGCACAAGAGAGCGCAGAAATCCGCCAAGTAGCGGTGTATAGCGCAAAAGTCAAAGCCACCCTATCCAAACGTAGCCAACCCTAACCAAGCCAAGCGTAACCTAGCTAAACCAAACGTGCCACGACCACTATTTCTGGACTCCCCAGAGATTAACAGATGCTAGTACAGCAACGCGGAGCCCAGAAGTCGACCGAACAACAGTGTATAGCACAAAGGTCAAGGCCACCCTTACCAAACTTCACACAAACCAGCCTAACCAGGCGTAACCTAACTAAACCTTCCGTGCCGGGACCAGCGTTGCCGGCCTCCCCAGAACTAGGCTGAACATATTGGGGTACAGTAGAGCGCAGGAATCCGCTGCAGACCTGCGTATAACACAAAAGTCGACGCTATGCTATCCCAACAGTTCCAGACGTAACATAACCAAAGGCAACATAACTGGGCCTAACGTGCCGAGACCAATATCGCCGGCATCCCCAGAGTCGAGCAGACTTTATCAAAGCAATGAAGAGAGCAGATATGCACAGAATAGCAGTGTATAGCGCAGAGGTCATAGCTATCCTATCCTAACCTAACCAAACGTCACACAACAAAACGCAAACTGACTCACGCAAACGTGACCCGACAGCTACTCCTGGCCTCCGCAGAGCCAAGCAGAACACGTTACTGAAGAGTAGAAGGCAGAAGTCCATAGAACATCAGTGTATATCAGAAAACTATAAGGTATAAAAACCAAACCTAAGCCAACGGAAAATAACCGAACGTATCGTGACACAACATAACGTGTCGAGACCATTATTCCTGGCATTCCCAGAGCCAAGCTGAAAATATTAGTGCTCTGTAGGACTCAGAAACCCACTCAATTACAGAATACAGCACTGAAGTCAAACATGTCATCTCCTAACCTAACCAATCGCATCATAACCAAACGTAACGTAACTCATCCCAATGCGCCCCGAGCACTTTTGCAGGCATCCGCAGAGCAAAGCAGATCACATTAGT
>NW_016911434.1:0-579 GCF_001483705.2 Eufriesea mexicana | reverse complement strand
ACCTAATAGCAGACTATAGCACTGAAGTCAAAGTCATCCTCTCTCAACCTATCCAAACGCAACATAGCCGTACGTAAGCCAACTCAACCTAACGTACCGCGAACACTATTGCTGGCCTCCACAGAATCAAGCGGAACACGTCATCTGTGAGTAGAACGCAGAAATCCATTTAATCGCAAGGTATATCAGAGAAGTCAAGGCTACCCAGTCCTAACCCAGACTAGCAGAACATAGCCAAACACAGCATAACTCAGCCTAACGTGCCGAGACCACTAATGTTGTCCTCCCCAGAGCCGAGTAGGGTACAGCATAGCTACGTAGAGCGTAGAAATCCACCGAAGAGCAGTGTATACCACAAAAGTCAACAACACCCTATCGTAACGTATCCAAACGTGATATAACCAAACGTAACCAAGCCTAACGTAACGCGCCGAGGCCACTATCGCTGACATCCACAGAAACACGCAGAATTTTCTGGAGCACAGTGGAGCGCAGAGGTCCGCCGAAATGCTGTGCATGGCACAGAAGTCAAAGCTATCATTTCCCAGCTTAGCCAATCGTTATATTACCAAACGAAGC
>NW_016911433.1:0-930 GCF_001483705.2 Eufriesea mexicana | reverse complement strand
CTACCCTAATATGCTGCGCTTGGCTCTGTGGAGGCCAGCAATAGTAGTCGCGGTACGTTAGGTAGAGATACATTTTTTCGACTAGGTAGGGCCACGTTGGGTTAGCTTAGGATAGCTTTGACTTTTCTGCCGCAAGCTGCTATTCTATGGTCTTGTGCGATCTACTGTGCTCTATGACTCTGCAGGCCTCTGGGGACGCCAGGAATAGTGGCCGCGTCACGTTGGGATAAGACACGTTACGCTCCATTAGGTTAGGTTTGGTTAGGTTTGGTTAGGATAGCTAAGACTTTCATGCTGTGCACTGCTCTCCGAAGGAATTCTGCGTTCTGCTGTGCTCTAGTATGTTCTGCTGGGCTCTGGTTGGCCAGCGATAGTGGTCTCCGCAAGTTAGGTTAAGTTAGGCTACATTTGGTTAGTTTGGGTTAGGTCAGGTTAGGTTAGGATATCTTTGACTCTTGTGCTTTACCCTGAAATGCAACGTACTTCTACACTCGACGGTGCTCTGGTATATTCTGCTGGGCTATGGGAGTTCAACAAAAGTGGTATAGGCATTGTTGAGTTAGCTTACTTTTGCTACGCTTGGCCATGTTAGCACAGTATAGCTTTGACTTTCGCGATATACACTGCTATTCAGTGGATTCCTGCGCTGTACATGGCTCCAATAATCTATGCGCGTTCCTTGGGATGCCACCAACGGTTTTAGTGGCACGTTGACTTCAGTTAGTATACGTTTGGTAATTCTGTGTTAGGTTAACTTTGAAAAGGATTGCTTCGGCTAATGTGCTATACACTGGTATTCTTATGACATCTGCAGTCTACGTTGCTCTACTACACTCTGCTCTTCTTTGGCGAGGCCAGATATAGCTCCCTCAGGACGTTGGGTTTAGTTATGCTACGTCCGGTTATGTTACGGTAGCTTGGTTTAGGTAT
>NW_016911432.1:0-3027 GCF_001483705.2 Eufriesea mexicana | reverse complement strand
TCTTGGCTCCTCTAATATTCTCTGCTTGGCGGTGGGGAGGCCAGCAACGGTGGACTCGGCTCGTTAGGTTTAGTTAGTCTACGTTTGGCTATGCCAGGATTGTTCAGGATAGGTCGGGGCACCCTCGACTTTTTTGCTATACGCAACTATTCCATGGATATCTGCGCTGTGCTGTGCTCTAATATGTTCTGCTTGGCTCTGGGAAGGCCAGTAATAGTGGTCTCGGCCCGTTATGTTCAGTATGTTACGTTTGGATGCGTTACTTTAGATTGGGTTAGGTTTGGATAGACTTGACTTTCGTTGTATACTCTGACATTCGGTGGATTTCCACACTCTACTGTGGCCTACTACTTCCTGGTCGGCCGTGGTGAGTCCAGCAATAGTGTTCGCGGCACGTTATGTTTAGATATCCTATGTTTGGTTAGGTTCCCTTTGTTTGGGTTGGGCTTTGGATCCTTAGCCGTCTCTGACATACTCCCCGTTTCTATGGATTTCTTCATTCTACTATCCACTATAATGTTCTGCTTGGCTCTGGATGATGCCAGAAATCGTGGTCGCGGCACGTTAGGTTGTGTTATGCTAACGAACCTTTATAATACGGTTGTATATGTTAGAAAGTGATAGCTTCGACCTTCGCGCTGCATACTGCTATACTGTTGATTTCAGCGCTCTATAGTGCTCTAGTAAGTTCTGCTAGGCTCTGTGGATTACAGCAGCTGTGGTCTCGGCACGCTAGTCTGAGATAGGTAACGTTTGGTTACGTTACGTTTGGTTAGGTTAGGAGAGGATACCCTTGACCTTTGCGCTATACACCGGTATTCGTTGGTACTATGCGCTCTGCAATGGCCTAATGTGCTCTGCTTCGCTCTGGGGAGGCCATCCATATTATTCTCGGCGCGCTACGTTTAGTTTGGATACGTTCGGTTAAGTTAGGTTAGAACAGGTTATGGTTGAATACGTTCGACTATCATGGTGTGCACTGCTTTTGGGTGGATTTCTGCGATCCAGTGTGCTCCAGTATATTCTGCTTGTCGCTGAGGAGGCCAGCAACAGCGCTCTCGGCACGTTGGGTTAAGTTAGCCTAAGTTTGTTTTTATCACGTTTGGACTAGTTATTATATGGAAGAGTATACTTTTGCTCTGTAGACTGATATTCGGCCGATTTCTGCGCTCTAAGTTGCACTACTATACTGTGTTCCGCTCAAGAGGTGCCTGTAATAGTGGTCTCGGCACGTTAGGTTGAGTTAGGTAACGCTTGGTTACGTTACGTTTGCTTGTATATGTATGGATATCGTCTACTCTCGTGGTAAACACTGTTTTTCGGAGCATTTCTGCGCCCCACTGTGATCTACTATATTCTGCTTGGTTCTGGGGAGTCCAGCAGTGGTGGCCGCGGCTTGCAATTTCGAGTTAGGCTTCATTTGGTTCGGTTACATTTGTTTGGGTTAGGTGCGGGTGGCTTTGACTTCTTTGCTATACACTGCGATTCTGTGCATTTCTGCGCACCACTCTCCCCTAATATGTTCTGCTTTGATCTGAGGATGGCAGCAATAGAGGTCTCGACACTTTAGGAATTGTTAGGTTACGTTTGGATAGGATAAGTCATGGTTGTTTTGACTTTTGTGCTGTACAATGCTATTCGGTGGATTTCTGACCTCTACTGTGCTCCAATTTGCTCTGCCTAGCGCTTTGGAGGCCAGCAATAGTGGTCTCGGCACGTTAGTTTGGGATATGCTGCGTTTGGTTAGGTTATGTTTGGTTAGGTTAGGATAGGGTAGCATTGACTTCTGTGCTGTAAATTGCTATTCGGAAGATTCCTGTCCCCTACGTTACTTTTTTATACTCTGCTCGCCTCTGAGGATGTGACCAATGGTGGTCGCGGAACATGAGGTTTGGGAAGGTTACGTTTGGATTGGTGATGTTACGTTAACTTTGGTTGGTATAGCTATGACTTTCGTACTATACACTGTTATTCGTTGGATTTCAGTGTTCTACTCTTCTCTGATACATTCCGCTTGGAACAGGGGAGGCCAGGAGCAGTGTCCGCGGCATGTAATGTTGAACTCTGCTACGTCCGGTTAGGTTAGGTTCAGGCAGGGTATGTTAGGATACCTTTGACTTTTGTGCTATAAACTGATTTTCGGTGGATTTCTGCGCTCTGCATTGCTCTACTATACTCTGCTCGGCTTTGGAGATGTGAGCAATAGTGTCCGCGGCACGCTAGGTTGGGTTACGTTGCGATTGGTTACGTTAGGCTGGGCTACGATTGGTAGTATAACTTCTGCTTTCGTGCTATACACTGATGTTCGGCGTATTTCTGTGATCTAATCTGCTCTACTACAATCTGCATGGCTCAGGGGAGGACAGCAATAGTCGCGGCACGTTATGTTGTGCTAAGCTGTGTTTGATTATGTTATGCTAGTTTCTGTTTGGTAATGCTGGCTCCGACTTTCGCGCTATGCACTATTACCCGACAGGATCTTGTGATCTACTGTGCTCTACAGTTTCCTGCTTGGCTCTGTGGAGTCTACCAGCGGTGGTCGCGGCAGGCTCTGTTGAATTACGCTACGTTTGGTTAGGTTAGGTTAAGTCTGGTTATGTTAGGATATCTTCGGCTTTTGCGCTTCTCACTGCAATGCAGAAGATTTCTGCGAATTACCGTGCTCTGGTGCACTCTACTTGTCTCTGTAGAAGTCAGCAGTAGTTGTCTCGTAGTGTTAGTTTGAGTTAGGTTACGTTTGGACATGTTACGTTTGGCTAGGATAGGACAGGCTACTTTGGCTGTTGTGCATTTCTCTGCTTTTCGGTGAATTTCTATGATCTGCTGTGATCTACTACATTCTGCTATGCTCCGGCGAGGCCAGGTGCTTTGGTCGCGGCACGTCATGTTGATTTATGCTACGTTCGGTTAGGGTAGGTTAGTACTGGTTGGGTTACGATATCTGCCGCCTTTGTGCTATTAACTGCAATGCGGTGGATTTCTGCGCTCTGATGTGCCCTAGTTCATTCCAATTTCCTCTATGAATGT
>NW_016911431.1:6038-43240 GCF_001483705.2 Eufriesea mexicana | reverse complement strand
AGTGACTTAACCCAGCCTGACGTGCTGCGGCCGCCACTGCTCGCTTCGGGCAGTCGGGCGGAGTATAGTAGTGCAATGTAGAGTGCAGAAATCCACGGAACAGCAGTGTACAGCCCAATTGTCGAGGATGGCCTAACTTAACCTGGCATATCCTAACATATCAAGACGCAGCATATCTCAAAGTAACGTGCCGCGACCACGGCTCGTGGCCTACCCAGAGCGAAGCAGAATGTAGTAGAGCACAGCAAATCACAGAAATCCACAGTATAAAAGTGTATAAGACGAAGGTCAGTGCTGTTCTTACCAAGTATAACATAACCTCAATAACCAAACGTAACCTAACTCAACCTAACGTGCCACGACCTCTATTGCACGCCTCCCCAGAGACAAGCAGAATATATTAGAGTACAGTGGAGCCGAGAAGTCCTACGGAAGGAGGCTGCGGCGCAAAGGGTACAGCTGTCCTTTCCTAACTTAACAAACCTTGACATAACCGAACGTAACATTACACAAAGTAGCGTGCAGAGATCGCTATTGCTGTCCTCCCGAAGCGGCGCAGGGCACATTAGAGCGCAGTAGAGAGCAGAAATCCATTGAGTAGCTGTGCACAGCAGAAGAGTCGAAGATATCCAATCCAAACCCAAACAAACGTAACCTAACCTAACGTAGCCAAACTCAACGTTACGTGCCGCGACCACGATTTCTGACCTCCGCAGAGCGAAGCAGGGCATATGAGAGCGCAGTAGAGCGGGGAAATCCACGGAATGGCAGTGTATAACGCAAAAGTCATATCTATCATGTCCTAACCTAAACCATTGTGACATTGCCAAACGTAACCAAACACTACCTAACGCACAGCCACCACTATTGCTGGCCACCCCAGAGCCAAGAGGAATATATAAGAGGAGTGTATAGCGCAGACATTCATAGAATCGCAATGTACAGCAGAAAAGTCAAAAATACACAAACGTAACCCAAGCTAGCATATCCTAACCTGACATAGCAAACTCAAAATCACTTGCCGCGACAACTATTGCTGGCCTCCACAGGGTCAAGGAGATTGCAGTAGAGCACAGTAGAGGGCAGGAATCCATAGAACAATAGCGCATAACACGGAAGTCAAAGCGATCCTGACAAAACGTAGCCTTACCTAACATAAACAAACGTAACCTAACACAACCTAACGTACAACCATCTCTACTGCTGGCCTCCCGAGTGTCGAACAGATTGTAGCAGAGCAATGTTGAGCGCAGGAATCCACCGAATAGCAGTGTATAGTGCGGAAGTCGAAGTTATCCCAACCACACCAGACCAAACCTAACGTAATCAAACGCAGAATGACTAAACCTAACGAGACGAGACACCTGTAGCTGGCATAACCCGAGCAAGGCAGAAAATATTACCGCACAGTATAGCGCAGAAATCCACCAAATAGGAGCGAATAGCACAAAAGCCAAAGCTATACCGACCATACCTCTCCTAACCTAACCGAACCAAGCGTAACATAACCCAACCTGTCGTGCCACGAGCACTATTCCTGACATCCCCAAAGACAAGCAGAAAATATTAGAGCACTGTAGAGCATAGAGGGCACCACAACATCAGTGTGTAGCACAAAAGATAAAGATGCCCTTTCCTAACACATACAATCGTATCATAACCAAACCTAACCTATCTCATTATAACGCACCCAGACCGCAGTTGCTGTATTCTACGAAGCCAAGCAGAGCATATTAGAGCGCAGTAGAGCGCAGAGGTCCACCGAATATCAGCGTGTAGCATAAACGTCGAAGCCATCCTAAACATGCTTAGCCTACACAAACCAATCCAAGCGTAGCATATCTCAAACAGACGTGCCGCGACCACTGCTTCTGGTATCCCCAGAGCGAAACAGAACAAATTAGAGCAAAGAAGAGCGCAGACGTCAACCGTATAGCTGTCTATAGCACAAAATTCAATGCTATCCTGTCCTCATATGACCAAATGTAACGTAACCAAGCGTGACCTAACTCATCTTGACGCACCTGAACCTATATAGCTGCCTTCCCCAGAGCTTAGTAGAACATATTAGAGGAGGGTAGAGCGCCGAAGTCCATTGAATCGCAGTGCATAACACAATAGTCGAATTGTCCCTATCCTAACGTAACTACACGTGACACAATCGAACGTATCTTAACTCATACTATCGTGCTGAGACCATCATTGCTAGCCACCCCAGAGCTAAGCAGAATACACTAGAGCACTGTAGAACGTAGTAACCCGCAGTACTGTAGTGTACGGCACAAAAGTCAAAGATATCCTAACATAACATGGCCTAGCCTAACCTAACCAAACGTAGATTAACTAAACCTTACGAGCCGAGACTTCTATTGCTGCCCCCATCCCAAAGCCAAGCAGAGCATATTAGAGCGCAGTAGAGCGCAAAAATCCGCCTCATAGCGGTGCATAGACAAAAGTAAGAGCTATCGCATCCTAACCTAACCAAAACTTACCTCGCCAAACGGAACATAACTCAACCTAACGTGCCGCGACCACTAATTTCTGGTCTCCCAGGATACAAGCAGGGCGTGATAGGGCACAATAGGACGCAGGAGTCCATATAAATGAAGTGCGCAGCACGAAGTTCATAGACACCCCAGCCTAACCCAGCATAACCTAACACAACAACCGCAGTCTAACTCGACAAAACGTCCCGCGACCACTATTCCTGGCTTCCTCAGGACCAGGCGGGACATATTAGAGGGGCGTAGGGCCCAGAAGTCCATAGAACCGCAGTCTACAGCAGAAAAATCGATGCCATTCAAGCCTTACTCATGCAAACATAGACGAACCTAACGTAGCCAAGCTCAACCTAACGTGCCGCCAACACTATTGCAGACCTTCCCAGAGCCAAGCAGAACATACTACAGGAAAGTGGGGCGCAGAAATCCATAGGATCACAGTGTACAGCAGAAAAGTCAAAGATATCCAAACCTAACCCAAACGAACGTAACCTAACCTATCGTAGCAAAACTCAACGCAACGTGCCACGACCACTACTGCTGGCCTCCCCTGGGTCTTGCAGATTGACGTAGAGCACAGTGGAGGGTGGGAATCCACCTAAGAGCTGTGTATAGCACGAAAGTTGAAGCAACTCTAAGCAAAGATAGCCTAACCTAACTTAATCAAACGTAACGTAACCCAAACTAACCTGCCGAGATCACTACTGCTCGCCTCCTCTCATGCACGCAGGGCATATTCGAACACAGTAGAGCGCAGAAATCCACCGAATAGCAGTATATAGCGCAAAAATCAATAATATCCTGACCAAACCTGTCCTAACTTAGCTTAACCGAACGTAGCCTAACTCAACATAAGCTGCCGAGACTAGTATTACTGGCTTCCCCATAGCCAAGCAGAGCATATTAGAGCAATGTAGAACGTAGGCATCCACCGAATAGCAGTGTATAGCGCAAATGTTAAAAGTTGTCCTCTCCTAACTTAACCAATGGTAGCATAGCCAAAGATAACCTCACCCAACCTAACGTGCCTAGACCGCTATTGCTTACATCGCCAGAGCAAGGTAGAACGTATTAGAGCTCAGCAGAGTGCAGAAGTACACGGAGCAGCACTGTCGGGCACAAAAGTCGAAGCTACACAGACCGAGCAGCCAAACCTGACCTTACCAAACGTTACATAATTCAGCATAACGTGCCGCGAACACTACTCCAGGCGTCCTAAAAGACAAACAGAGAGCGATAACGCACGGTAGAGCGCAGAAGACCAAACGATAGCAGTGCGTAGCTCAAAAGTCAAATATGCACTGACCTAACACAACTTAACCTAACCTAACCAAACGTAACAAGCCAACCGAAACACAACACAGCCTATCTTGACGAGACCACTACTGCAGGCCTCCCAATAGCCAAGCAGAACATATGAGAGGAGAGCAGAAGGCAGAAGTTCAGAGAATGACAGTGTATGGCACAAAAGCCAAAGCTACCATCTACTAACCTAACCAATAGTAACATAACCAAACGTAATGTTGCTCAAGCTAACGAGACGCTTCCACTATTGCTGGCTTCCCCAGAGCCAAGTAGAACCTTCTAGGGCATAGTAGGGCACAGAGGGCCAACGTACTACAGCGAATACCACACAGGTCAAAGACATAATAACCAAACCAAACCCAACCTGGCCGGACCTAACTTAACCTACCTCAACCAATCGTATCACGACCACCATTCATGGCCACCCCAGGGTCGAGCAGGGTATAGCAGAGCAATGTGGTGAGCAGAAATCCACAGAATAGATGCGTATAGCACAAAAGTCAAAGTTACACTGTCCTAACCAAACCTAACCTAGCGAAGCCAAGCGCAACATGACCCAACATAGCGTGCACAGACCACTATTTCTGGCCTCACCATAGCCAAGCAGAATAAAATAGAGCACAGTAGACCGCAGTAATCCACCGCATTGCAGAGTGTAGCACAATCGTCGAGGATACATTTGCCTAACCTTTCCCAACCTAACGTATCAGGACGTAACCTAACTAAACAAAGCCTGCCGAGGAAAACATTGCTGGCCTCGCCAGAGCCAAGCAGAGCATTTTAGAGCAATGTGGATCGTAGAGGACCAGCTATTGGCGTTGTATACCATAAAATTCAAAGCTATCCTATCCTCACATAACCAAACTTAACATAACCAAACGTTATCTATATCAACATAGCGTGACGACACCACTACTGCTGGCATGCACAGAGCCAAGTAGATCATTCTAGTGTACGGTAGAGGGCAGAAAGCCAATAAACAGCAATGTACAGCACATAAGTCAAGGATATCCTGATCCAACCAGACCTAACCTAGCCAAACTAAACTTTGAATAACTGAATCCAACGTGCGGCGGCCACTATTGGTGGCCTCCTCGGAGTCAAGCAGAATACGATAGAGCACAGTAGAGCACACGGGTCCATAGGATGTATGTTTAGAGCACAAGAGTGGAAGCTACCATAACCTAACCCAACGAAACCTAACATAACCAAACGTAATCTAACCCAATCTGAGGTGCTGCTACCGGTATTGCTGACCCCCACAGAACCAGGCAGAACATAATAGAGGAGAGTAGAGCGCAGGCATACATAGAATCGCAGTGTATAGCAGAAAATTGGGAACTGCCCAAACCTTACTGATGCAAGCTTAATCCAACCAAACGTATCCTATCTCAACCAAACGTGCCCAGACCACAAGTGTTGGCCTCCCCAGAGCCAAGCAGAAAATACTGGAGTTAACCACAGCGCAGAAATCCACCGCCTTGCCGTGTATACCACAAAAATCAAACATATCCTGGCCTAACTTTGCATAATTTTACCTACCCAAACATAGTGTAACTAAACATAACGTGACGAGACCAATATCGCTGGCCTCCCACAGCCAAGCAGAGCATATTAGAGGACATTTGTCCGCAGAAATCCTCCGAATAGCAGTGTATAGCACAACGGTCACAGCAGCATGTCCTATCATAGCCAAACACAACACACCCAGGCGGAGCCTAACCAAACCTAATACGACGGGACCGATATTGCTCGCCTCCGCAGAGACGAGCGGCACATTCCAGAGCACACTATAGCGCAGAAATCCACAGCACTGCAGTGAATAGCACAAGAGACGAAGATACCACAGCGTAACCTGACCTAACCTAACCAAGTCGAACGTAGCATATATCAAAGGAACTCGCAGCGAACACTGTTCCTGGCCTCCCCATAACCAAGCAGAATATGGTGCAGCACAGTAGATCGCAGAAATACACCGAGTAACAGTGTATAGCGAGTAAGTCCAAGCTACCGTTAGCGAACATAGCCCAAGCTAAGCTAGCCAAACGCAGCATCACGCAACCTAGCGTGCCGAGACGAATATTGCGGGCATTCCAAGGGCTAAGCATAATTTAGTAGAGCACAGTACACGCAGGAATACTCCGAATAGCAGTGTACAGCACGAAAGCCTAAGTTACCTGGCCGACCTTAACCTAACCTGTCCTAACCAAACGTAGAATAACTAAACTTAACGAGCCGAGACTTCTTTTGCTGTCCTCCCCGGAGCCAAGCAGAACATATTACAGTACTGCAGGGTGCAGAAATCCACATTGTTGCAGTGCATAGCACAAAAGTCAAAGCCACCATTGCTGAACCTATCCTAACCTTACCCAACCGATCGTAACCTATCCCAATCAATCCTACCGCGACCGCTATTGTTGGCCACACCGGAGACAAGCAGACGCTAGCAGCTCAATGCAGTTCACAGGTAGAGACCTAACAGCAGTGTATAGCACATAGGTCAAAGCTAACCTAAGCTAACCTAGCCTCATCTAGACAACGCAAGCGTAACGTAGCACAACCTAGCGTGCCGAGACCACCATTGCTGCCCTACCCACAGCCAAGCAGACCATACTAGATCATAGTGGAGAGCAGATATTCAGCGTATACCAGTGTGTAGCTCAAAAGTCAAAGCTATTCTGTCCTGACATAGCCGAACGTAACGTAACCAAATGTAACCTATCTCTTCCTAATGTGCCGGGACCACTATTTCTGCATTCCTCAGTGCCAAGCAGCACATATTTGTGGAGACCAGAGAGCAGAAGTACATAGAATCGCAGTGCATAGCACAACAGTCGATGCTGTCCTATCGTAACGTTACCAAACGTGACACAACCGAAGGTAGCTGAACTCCACCTAACGCGCCGAGACCACAACAGCTTGACAGCCCCAGAGCCGAGCAGAATATACCAGTGCACTATAGAGCGCAGAAATCGGCCGCATTGAAGTGTAAAGCAGGGGAGTAAGGGATAACCTTACCTAACCTGGCCTAACCTAACATAGTCAAACGTAACAAATTCCAGCCTAACGTGCCGCGACCGCTATCGCTGACCTCCCAAGACCCGTGCAGAATATACCGGAGCATACTAGAGCGCCGAAATCCGACGCACTGTTGTGTGAAGCAGATAGGTAGAAGATATCCTATCTAAACCTGACCAAACCTTGCCCAACCAAGCGCAAGCAATCCCAACCTAACGATCCCAGCACACTACTGCTGGCCTCCCCAGGGCCACGCAGTACATACTAGAGGAGACTAAGGCGCAGAAATCTATAGAATCTCAGAGTATGGCACAAAGGTCATATGTATCCAGACGAACCCAAGCTGACGCAGCCTAACCATAAGCAGCCTACCAAACCGTAACGTGCCGCGGCCGCTATTGGTGACATTACCAGGGTTAAGCATAATACAGTAGAGCAGAGTACAGCGCAGAAATACTTCAAACAGTAGTGTCTAGCACGAAAGCCTAAGTTAACCTGGCCAAGCTTAACCTTACCTAATTCAAAGGAACGAAACCTTTCTCACCATAACATGACGAGACCACTATTGCTTACCTCCGCAAAGAGAAGCAGAATCTACTAGAGCACAGTAAAGCGCAGAAACCAACCGCATTCAGTGAATAGCACAAATGTCGAAGATATCCTTACCTATCCAGACCTAACCCAACCAAACGTACATAACATAACACAACCTAACGTGTCGAGATCACTATTGCTGGCGCCCAGAGGCAAGCAGAATGTACTAGAGCCCAGTAGTGCGCAAAAATCCATCGCATTGCTGTGTATCGCACAATAGTCAAACACCCTGACAGAACTTGGCGCCGCATAATATATCCAAACGTATTGTAACTAAACATAAAGTGACGAGAACAATATTGCTGGCATCCCAGATCCCAGCAGAACATATTTGAGCACATTACAGCTCAGAAATCCACCGAGAATCAATGAAAAGCGGAAAAGCCAAAGTAGCCTAACCCAACCTAGCCAACCGTGACATACCCAAACGTAGTCTAACGCAACCTAGCACTACGAGACTGCCATTGCTGGCCTCTACAGGGACAAGCAGAATGTACTAGAGCACATTAGAGCGCAGAAGTCCACCGCATTGAAATGCAGTGCTCAAAGCTGTAGATAACCTAACATAATCGTCCTAACATAACCCGACGAAACGTAATCTAACTCAAACTACCGTGGCGAGACAACTACTGCTGGCCACTCCAGTGCGAAGCAGAGCATATTAGAGGAGAGTAGAGCGCAGAAATCCACGGAATAGCAGTGCACAGCACAATAGTCTGGGTAGCCTATCCTAACCAAGTCAAACGTAACATACCCAAACGTAGCGCAGCTCAACCTAACGTGCCGGGAACACTACTGCTGGCCACCACAGAACCATGCAGAGAATACTAGAGCAAACCAGAGCGCAGAAATCCAACGTCTTGCAGTGTACAGCACAAAAGTCGGGCATATCCTCACCTAACCTTGCCTAACCTAACCTACCCGAACGTAGTGTAACTCAACATAACGCGACGAGACCAATATCGCTGTCCTCCAAAGGCCAGGCAGAGACACAGGAGCACATTAGAGAGCGGAAATCCACCGAATAGCAGTGAATATCACAAAAGTCAAAGTAGCCTATTATATCCTAGGCAAACGTAATACATCCAAACGTAACCAAACGCGACCTAACATGATGAGGCCATTGTTGCTGGCATCCACAGAGCCAAGCAGAATGTAGTACAGCGCAGCCGAGCATAGAAGTCCATCGAAATACAGTATATAACACGGAAGTCCAGGCTACCGTTACCGAAATTAGCGCAACATAAGCAGACCACCGTAACCTAACTCAGCCTAACGTGCTGAGACCAATATTGCTGGCACTCCGAAGGCTTAGCAAAATATAGTAGAGCACAGTACAGCGCAGGAGTGCTCCGAATAGCAGTGTATAGCACGAGAGTCTTAGGTGTCTGCCCGTGCTTACACAAACATAATCTAACCAAGCGTAAATCAAATTGACTTAACTATCCGAGACTACCATTGCTGGCCTCTACAAACACAGGCTGAAGGTATTAGAACACAGTAAAGCGCAGAAGCAAGCATAGGTTTGTACAGCACAAAATTGTATGATATCCTATCCTAACCTGCCAAACGTAACATAACTAGCATAGCACAACCTTACGTGCCAAGGCCACTTTTGTTGGCCTCACCAAAGCCAGGAAGAAAATACTAGAGCACAGCATGGCGCAGAGGTCCAAATCATTGGAGTATATAGCACAAGACTCAAACATATTCTGACAGAACGCGCTCACACCTAACATAACCAGACGTAGTGTAATTCAATATAATGTGACGAGACCAATATTGCTGGCTTCCCCGAGACCAGCAGAGCGTATTAGAGACCATTGTAGCGCAGAAATCCACCGAATTGTAGTGAATAGCACAAAATTCGAAGTGTCCTATCCTAAAATGTCCAATCCTAACATAAACGAAAGTAACATAACTTAAACGAACGCACCCGGAACACTATTGCTATCCTCCCCAGAGTCGAGCAGAGCTTACTAGAGGACAGTAGAGCGCAGAAATCCTTAGATTCTCAGTGCATAGTGCAAAAGTCGTATCTATCCAGAACCAACCCCAGCTAATATAACAATACCAAACGTAGCCTACCACAACGTAACATGCCGCTGCCACAATTGGTGGCATTCCCAGTTCAAAGCATAATATACCTGAGCACAGTGCAGCGCAGAAATGCTCCGAATAGCAGCGTATAGCACGAAAGTCTTAGGTAACCGGTCCGAGCTTAACTAAACCTTATCCAACGAAACGTAGCCTAACTTAACATAACGTGCCGTGGACGCCATTGACGACCTCCACAGGATCAAGCAGGGTACCGTAGGGCACAGTCGGGCGCAGAAGCCATCCGAATAGCAGTGTAGAGCACGAAAGTCGAAGATAAACATACCGAGCTTCGCACAACCTAGCCATGCCAAACGTATCATAACTCAACCTATAGTGCCGTGACAACTATTGCTGGCCCCAACAGATACAAGCAGAGTATACTGGAGCACAGTAGTGCGCTGAAATCCGTCGCATTGTAGTGAATATCAACAAAGCCTTAAATATCGTAACCTAACCTGATGTAGCCTAACCGAACAAAACGTTGCATGACCCAACGTAACGTGCCGCGAACACTGCACCTGGCCTTCCCTGAGCCAAGCAGTGTGTAGCAGAGCACAGTAGATGATACAGATCCACCCAATAGCAGTGTATAGTACGAAGGTCGTAGCTGGCCTAACGAAACATTACCCTACCCTATCCTAACCAAACGTAATCAAGCTCAAACTGACGTGCCACGACCACTATTGCTCGCCTCCCCAGAGTCTTGCAGAGTATAGTATACAAAATGTAGACTGCAGAAATCCACCGAATGAGCTCTCTATAGCACAAAAGTCGAAGAATTCCTAACCGAGTCCACCTGACCCAACCAAACGAAACTTATACTTGCTCAATATAAAGTGCCGAGACCACTGTTACTGGCCACTCGGACGCCAAGCAGAGAATATTGTGGCACATGAGAGCGCAGGAACCCGCCGAATTGTGGTGTATAGCACAAAGGACAAAGTAACCTTTCCGAACCTAGCCAAACGTTACATAACCGAGCGCGACATGGCACCACCTAACATGGCGTGACCACTATTGCTGGCCTCCACAACGACTAGCAGAATGTACTAGAGCACAGTAGCGGGCTGAAACCCACCGCATTTCAGTGCGTAGCACGAAAGTCGAAGTAATCCTAACCTAAACTGACATAACCTTACCTAACCATACGCAACATAGATCAACACAAAGTGCCGAGATCGCTATTGCTGCCCCCCCCCCCGCCCGAGCCAAGCACAAGGTATTAGAACGTACCAGAGTGCAGAAATCCGCGGACGGAAGTGTATAGCGCAAAAGCGTATACTATCCAATCCTAAGCCTACCAAACATAACATGGCAGAACGTAGCATAGCACAAACTGACGTGCAGAGACCACTATCTCTGGCCACCCCAGAGACGAGCAGAAAACACTAGAGCACACTAGAGCGCATAAGCCATCTTGTAGCAGTGTACATTACAAAAGTAAAGGCTATGCTCTCCTAACATGTCCAACCCTAGCATAAACAAACGTAACATATCTCAACCTGTCGCACCATGACCACATATTCTGGCCACCCCAGAGTCGAGCAGAGCTTACTGCAGGAGAGTAGTGCGCTGAAATCCGTACCTTCGCAGTGCACAGCGCAAAAGTCCATCCAGACCTAACCCTGCTAACAGAACCTAGCCAAACGTAGCCTAACTCAGCGTAACTTACCGCGCCAGAGCACGGTACAGCGCAGGAATACTCCGAAGAGCAGTGTATATTACGATGGTCTAAACTCCGCTAAGAAAGCTAAACCCAACCTAACCTAACCAAACGTAGGCTAACTCAGACTGACGTGCCACGGCCACTATTGCTCGCCACCCCAAGGTCGAGCAGAGTAGAGTAGAACAATGTAGAGCGCAGTAATTCAACAGGCAAGAGTGTGCAGCACAGAAGTCAATAAAGTCCCAACCGAAACTTCCTAACGTGACATATCCTGACGTAACATTACCCAACCTAATTTTCCGAGACCACAATCGCTGGCCTCGCCGGAGCCAAGCAAAAAATATTGGAACACAGTAGGGCGCAGTTATGCGCGGACAGCTGTGTATGCCATGAAAGTCTAAACTCTCGTATCCTAACCTCACCAGACGTGACATATCCAAACGTAACCCAACACAACCTAACATGACGAGGCCACTATTGCTGGCCCCGCAGATACAAGCGGAATGTACTAGAGCACAGTAGTGCGCAGAAATCGACAGCATTGCAGTGAGTAGCACAGAAGTCGGAGATATCCTATCATAACCTGACCTAACCTAACATAACGGAACGTTGTGTAACATAACATAACGTGAGTTACCTAACCTAACCTAACCTAACCTAACCTAACCTAACCCCAGTCATAGCATATCACAGCACGTTAGAGCGCTGAAATTCACCGAATAGCTGCGTATAGCACAAAAGAGGTAGTGGCCTATCCTAACCTAACGAAACTTAACATACCCAAACGTAGCATAACTCATTGCAGTATATAGCGGAAAAGTCAAGTATACCCTGACATAACCTGACCTTACCTTACCTATCAAAACGTAGTGTAATTAAGCATGACGTGAAAAGGCCAACGTATCTAGCATCCCCATAGCCAATCAGGGCATATTAGAGCACATTAGAGCGCAGAGATCCACCGAATAGCAGCGTCAAGCACAAAAGTCAAAGCAGCCTATCTTAACCTAGCCAAACGTAGCAAAGCCAAACGTAGCCCAGCGCAAACTAACATGACTAGGTCACCCTTGCCGGCATCCGCAGAGAGCAGCAATATGTGCTAGAGCACAGCACATCGCAGAAGTCCCACGCACTGCAGTCAATAGCACAAGAGACGTAGATAACCGAACCCTATCTGACAAAATTTGTCCTAACCAAACGCTGCATAACACACCATGACGTGCCGCGACCACTGTTCCTGGCCTCCCCGGAGCAAACAGAATGTAGCAGAGCGCAGTAGTTCAAAGAAATCCACCGAATATCAGTGTAAGGCGTAGAAGTCAATGTAGCCTCTCCCAAGGTAGCCAAACATGACATGTTCAAACGCAACGTATCTCAAACTAACTTGACGGGACCTTCATTGCTGGCCACACCAGAGCCAAGCAGAACATGCTAGAGCACACTATGGGGCATAAGCCAACCGGACTGCAGTGAACAGCACAAAGGTCGAAGATATCCCAACATAACCAGACCGAACCTAACCTAAACGAACGTAGGACAACTGGACAAAGCGTGCAGCGGCCACTGCTACTGGCCTTCCCGTAGCAAAGCAGAGTTTGGTATAGCACAGCAGATCACAGGAATATATCGAATAACGGGGTATAGCACGACAGTCATAGGCATCCTATCCAAACTTAACCTATACTATCTTAACAAGGCATGACCTAACCCAACCCAACGTGCCACGACCTGTATTGCTCGCTTCCGTAGAGTCGAGCGGACAGTAGTGGAGCAATGTAGAGCGCGGACATCCACCTCATGGCAGCGTACGGCACAAAAGTCTGAGCTATTCTATCCTAACCTAACCAAACGTAACATAAGCAAACGTACCTAAACCCAACCTATCGTGCCGATACCACTATTTCTGGCCACTCCAGGGCCAAACAGAGCTTATTAGAGCACACTGGAGCGCAGAAGGCCACCGCAGAGCAGTGTATAGCACAAAAGTAAAAGTTACTCTTACCGAAATTAACCCAAACTAGACTAACCAAACGTGACCTAACAAAACCTAACGTGCCGAGGCCATTATTGCTGGCATTCCCAGGGCTAAGTATGATACAGTAGAGCACAGTACAGCGCAGAAATACTCCGAATAGTAGTGTACTGCGCGAAAGGCTAAGTTAACCTGACCGTGCTTAGCCCATCCTAGCATACGCAAACGTGACCTAACCCAACCTAACGCGTCGAGACTACTATCGCTGGCATCCGCGGACACAAGCAGTGAATATTAGAACACAGTAGAGCGCAGAAAGCCGCAGATAGGTTTGTATAGCACAAAAGTATGAACAATCATATCCGAACATCCCAAACGTAACACGACAGGACGTAGCATAGTTCTATCTAACGTGCTGAGACCACTACTGCTGCCCCCCCCCCCAGAGCCAAGCAGAAAATACTAGGACACACAAGAGCGCATAAACCAATCGCATTGCAGTGTACAGCAAAAGAGTCAAACATATCCTGACGTAACCTGACCTTACCTAACATAACCAAACGTAGCATAGCTCAAGACGACTTGCCGCGACCACTGCTCCTAGCCTCCCCAAAGCCAAGCAGGTTGTAGCAGACCACAGAGGATCACATCAGTCCACCGCACAACAGTGCATGGTGCGAAGGTCGATGCGGCCCCGACTAAAGTTAGCCTAAACTAACCTAACCGAACGTAACCTACCACGACCAGACGTGCCACGACCACTGTTGCTCGACTCTCCAAAGTCGAGCAGAGTACAGTAGAGCAATGTAGAGCGCAGATATCCACGGAATCGCATTTTATAGCGTAAAGGTCAAAGAAACACCAACCGAGCCTCCCTAACCGAACCTATCGAAACATAACCTTACTCAACCGAACGTGCCGAGACCACTATTACTGGGCTCCCCTGAGGCAAGCAGAGCGCACTATAGCACATGAGGGCGCAGAAGCACCCCGAATAGCGACCAACCGGATTGAAGTGAATAGATCAAAAGTCGAAGATACCCTTACCTAACCTGACGTAACGTAACCAAACCATACGTTACATAACACAACATAACGAGCCGAGATCACTATTGCTGGCCCAACCAGAACCAAGCAGAAAGTATTAGAGCGCCGTAGAGCGCAGAAATCGGTCGACAGCAGTGTATAGCACAGATGTCTAATCCATCATATCCTAGCCTCACTAAAAGTAACATAACCAAACGTGGCGTGTCTCAAACCTAACGTGCTGAGACCTCTTTTGCTGGCCATCCCAGAGCCAAGCTGAATATAATAGAGCACATTATAGCGCAGGGATCCACCGCATTGCAGTGAGTGCCACAATGCACGTAGATGCACTAGCCTAACCTGACATAATCTAACATAAACAAACAATGCATATCCCAATATGATGCGACTACTACTCCTGGCAGCCCCAGAGCAAAGCAGAACGTAGTAGAGCATAGTAGATGACAGAAATCCGCCGAAAAGCAGTGCAAAGCACGGAAGTCAATGTAGCCTAACCTAACCTAGCCAAACGTGACATACCCAAACGTAGCTTAGCCCAACCCATCATGGCGAGGCCACTACTGCTGGCTTCCACAGGGACAAGCAGAATGTACCAGAGCAGAGTAGTGCGCAGAAATCAAGCGCATTGCAGTGAATAGCAAGGAAGCCGTTGATTCCGTAATCCAATTTGCCCTAACCAAACCTAACAAAACGTAGCATAGCTCAAAGTATCGTGCCGCGACCACTGCCCCTGCCATCCCAAGAGCCAAGCAGAATGTAGTAGAGCTTAGTAGATCACAGAAATCCACCGAATAGCAAAGTAAAGCACAGAAGTCAATGTAGCGTCTCCTAACCTAGCCAAAGGTGACATGTCCATACGTAACATAACTCAGCCTAACTCGATGAGACCACAATTTCTCGCCTCCATAGGGACAAGAAGAATGCTCCAAAGCACTGCATATCGCAGAGATACACCGCATTGCAGCGAATAGCACAAAAGCCGTAGATACCCTAGCGTAATCTGACCAAACCTGACCAAACCGAACGTAGCATAACTCAGCATAACCAGCAGTGACCACTGCTCCTGGTCTGCCCATAACCAAGCAGAATGTACCAGTGCACACTAGTTTACAGGAATACACCGTATAACAGTGTACAGCACGGAAGTCGAAGCTATTCTAGCCAAACTTCACCTAACCTAACCTAACCAAGCGTAACCTAACCCAAACTAACGTGCAGCGACCGCTATTGATCGCCTTCCCAGATCCAATTTGAATATACTAGAGCACAACAGGGCGCAGAAATCCACCGCATTGCAGTGTATAGCACAAAAGTCAGTCATAACCTGACCTAACCTGACCTTACCTAACCTATCCAAACGTAGTATAAATAAGCATGACGTGACGAGACCAATATTTCCGGCATCCGTAGAGCCAAGCGGAGAATATTGGAGCACACTGGTGCGCAGAAATGCACCGAGGAGCAGTGAATAGTGCAAAAGTCAAAGTAGCCTATTCTAACCCAGCCAATCATAGCGCATCCATACGTAGGCAAGCCCAGCGTGACATGACGAGACCACTAGAGCTGAGATGCACAGAGACAAGCAGAATGCACTACAGCACAGTAGAGCGCAGTGATCCACCGCCATAACAGTGAATAGCACAATAGTCGCAGGTAGCCTAACTTTTCTTTTTCTTTTTTTTCCACGTGGGGGAATCTTTGTGGGGGTATCTTCCAAAGATACCAGGCCCCCTTAGGGGAGAGGGCGGGGTTATGAGCGATTTTTACCCACTAAAACCTCCACGATGGCCAGCCGTTCGCATTTCGGTACGCCCTGGAATTCGCGGCGACGCAATTGCCAGGACGCCACCGCGACGCAACCACAGTTCCCTCCCGGCGCGACGGGTAATCGCACCCGAAACGATCCTGTCCATGCGCGCGAGGCGGGTCGTTTACAGGCACACAGACATACACACTCGCACGCACACAACACGCATGCCACCGCACCGCAACGCACGCATACCCTGCGGACGCCGCGCGACCATCACGCGACGCCGCGCGCCCGGACCACGGTCTCTCGAACTGACGGGCCCCCACACGTCAGCTCGTGGTCACCCTGACCTAGGTTACAACGGGAGAGAGAGACGGTCTCCCCGGCCGTAGGTACATGGTCGCTCGCGAAGGAGGAGGTCTAACGTGTTAACATATCCGGCAGTGCGCGTGCCGCCCTCCGGCGCCGCGCTTGCAGCCTCCGCCGCCCTACGCGCGAGGAGCACGCGCTAAGCTCGAGGGCTCTCTCTGCGGCCTCCTTCTGTAGCATAACCGCCTCGCAGGAGGAGGCCACCGCACGCCACGCCCCTAAGCCCTCCGTCATCCGCGCCGCGACGACTGAGAGCGAAAGGTCCCTACCCACCACGCAACACAGTATCCGGCGCTCGCGAGCCCACGCCGGACATTCCTCCAGGGTGTGCAGCGACGTATCCCGCCCTTCCCCGCAGTGATGACACCGCGTGTCACGTTCCCGCCCGATGCGACACAGGTACTCCCCGAAGCACCCGTGCACGGTTAGCACCTGTGTCCGACGGAATGTGTGCCGGCTGCCGCTGCGCCCCCATGCATCCAACACGGGGAGCACAGCCTCGATCGCCAGGTGTCGCCGACTACTCGACTTCCTCAGCCAAGCTCGCTAGGCGGTCATCAAGGACTCTCGAACCATTCGCCTCAACGAAACGGACCCTTCTTCAGGAGCACCGCCGCCGCCAGCGTGTAGAAGACCGTAGATACGGGCCTACCCAACCGCTGGCAGTTCGAATGGCGGGACACCCGCCAGGACCATCGCCGCCTCGTGGGATATCGTGCGGTAACCGCGCTCGACTGGCGACCAGGTCGTTCGCCCAGATCGGAGCCCCGTAAAGTGCCACCGAGCTAACGACTCCTGTGTAGAGGCGGCGCACCCTCCCGTCTGGCCCTCCCAGGTTGGGTAGCAGGCGACACAGCGCCCCCGCCATTCCTTCCAGGCGTGGTTCCAGCGCGAGAAAATGTTCTTCGAATTTCCAGTGGCTATCGAGGAGGAGACCGAGGTATTTCATCCGGTCCCGTACCTCGACCACGACGTTCCCCACGCGCATCAGGGACTTGGGCGGCTTCCCGTGGTGCCGATGGCAAAACCGCATTGCCTCGGTCTTCTCGGGGGAGATACACAGCCCTAGCCGCTGGATGCTATTCGCGACGAGGGCCAAGCCGCTTTCAACACGGCGTCGTACGCGAGGTCCCAGAGGATCGGCACGAGTACCGATCCCTGTGGAACCCTCAGTTCGTCGCCTGCACGACGGTCGAGTATCTTCCGGGATACTCGATCGAGCGCTCCGCCAAATATTCGTCGATCACCGCCGTCATGTATTCGGGAACCATGTGGTACAACAGGGAACACCGGACGGCGGCCCAGGGCAGGGTGTTGAAGGCGTTGGCGATATCCACACCGAGCGCCAGCACCACTCCGCCAAGGTCGACGGCAGCCTCCGACAGCGTGCGAACGCGCTTGATCGCGTCGATCGTCGACCGACCATGCCGGAATCCGAATTGGCTGACGCTGAGATCGGGACACACGTCCGTTAAATGCTCTCGGAGGCGGGCAGCTAGAACGCGCTCGTAGAGCTTGCCCGCCTCGTCAAGCAGGCATATCGGCCGATATGCCTACGGAGAGTTCGGCGGCTTCCCTAGTTTCGGGATCAGCACGACCCTCGCTCTCTTCCAACATGCCGGGAAGCAACCGATCCGGAGACAGCTGTCGAAAAGCCGTGGCACACGGTCACCCCACGCTTCCAGAGCCAGTGCAAAAGCTCGGCCTGGGATACCGTCCGGTCCGGGGCAGTGCTCCTCGCCCCCATCCTAACGACGCACGGCACAACTCCTCGCGCGAGACACCCAGATCTTCGGACCACCCAACCGGTTCCAACCGCACTGCAGCGGGTTGCACCCGATCCACCGCCACCACAGGGAAGAGGGTGTCGATCACCCGCCGCAGGAGCACGGGGTCCATACGCTCGGTCACGGGGGGCTCCCGTGCACTTAACTTCCCCAATACCAATTTACAGGGGCGTCCCCACGGATCGCTTCCGAGCGTCGAGAGGAGTTCGTCCAATTGCCGAGATTTGGCTCTGCGAATCTCCCTCCGGAGATAGCCCACCGCGGACCGGTACCCGCGATAGAGGGGCGCGATTTCCTCGGCGGACACCGCGCGTCGTCGACGACGCGCCCGAATGTACTAGCGCTGGGCGAGCACGCAGAGCTCCCGGAGCTGCGTGATTTCAGCCGACCACCAGTGCACTGCACCCCGCGAAGGTGGCTCCCTCACGCGCGACATGACGACGTCGCTCGCGCACGTCATCGCCGCACTTATCCGGTCCGCCCCTAACCCCGCTTCGTCGTTTTCGCGCCCGGCGGCTCCATCCGCACAGGCGACGACCTGGACGGCCGCGGCGAAGAGGTCGCGGTCGAGGCGCCCGAGAGCTCGTCGCGGGGCGGTGGTGTGCTTCCCGCTGGGTGGTTCCAGGCCGGTGCGAGGAGTGACGGCAAGCATCATGGTGAAGTGGTGGTGGTCGCGTAGCGTTGCCGGCGATGCGACCGACATGTCCACGATGGACGTGCCGTTCCACCGAACGCACGTGCTTACGGAACCCCGATTGAGCAACCGAAGATCCAACCCCGCGGCCCAATCTTGCAGGGCCTCTCCCCGATCGTCTGTTCGCGGTGAACCCCTCGCCACGTGTTGAAGTCCCCCAGGACCAGAACCGGATGAGCCATGTGTCCACTAAGGAAACCTCCGAGCTCGTCCAGGAACCTCTCGCACGACGAGAGGCCGCGGCTGGGGGAGACGAAGTACCCCACCACGACTGCGCCGTTCTTTCTAGGAGACCGAATCCCTCACCGCTGTGAAGCAGCGTTGGTGCTGGTGTCCGCCGTAGTCCCCTGGCGATGATCGCCACGGAGCCGCCCCGATCCCCGAACCACCCTTCTTGATCGAGGATACGTTACGTTACTGCAGTAACAGCCAGCCCGACTCCCAGCTCAACGAGCGTCTGCAGGAGCAGGTCCTGCGACGCCCGCGAGTGGTTCAGGTTGACCTGGAGCACCATGGACGACGTGAAAGTTAGGCCGTGTCCATGGCCTCCTCCTGGCCCCCCTTCCTTTGGGCCGGCTGCGGGCCCGGTGCTCCGCCGGGAGGTGGGCCCTTCGCGGTAGCGTTGGCGGAGACGGAATTCGCGGACGCAGCTTTCGAATTGGCGCTCGCAGGCGCCGAGACGAACACAGCGCCTGTAGGCGTCTGGCCATCCGCGCAGTTTGCCTTTGGCGGGCAGCACACCTTGCTGCCCAGCCGGTGGTTGGAAGGGCGGCCGAGCCCGGCGCAAATCGGGCACATGGGTGCAGGCGCACTACACCCACCGGCACGGTAGCCCGCCGCGCAACACCTGAAACTGGTGTCGCTGCTGTCCACCGCGCTAGAGCGTCCGTCCTTGTGTGACCGAATGCAAGGCAACGGAAGCACTGGAGGCGCCGTGCCTCCAAGGCTACGGCACGGGCCGAAATCCAGCCCACGCGGATCCGCCCGCAATCGACGGCCTTTCTCGCTGCCGCGAGTGGACACTGGGCCCACACAGAGCCCAGCCCCGAAGCGGAAGCCTGGATCACTCCGGTTCTTACTTCCGCCTCGGTGCAATCACCGACCCTAGCCAGGGCAGCGGCCACCTCGCGGGGGGTGACAGAGTCGTCGATCCCTGTCACGCTCCGCTCCGCTTTTTTGGTGGCAACCGTAACCCGCACGCCGGATCCCTCCAAGACTTTGCTCATTCGCCCGGCGAGGGCGGCGGCTCGCTGTGCGCCCTCGGGTCCGCCGACCTCCAGCAGGGAACCGCCGGAAGCGGCCAGTCGGGGGCGCTAATCCTCGATCCCGAGGTCGGCGAGACTTATCTTTCCCCTTGCAGCGGAGATGGCCTCCGCGCAAGAGAGACTCGAACCCTCGGGTACCCAAACCGCGACGGCGGCCTGCGACGGCGGCCGCTTGAGAATGGGGCCCGGCTTACCGCCGCTCTCCTTCGTATCGTGACCGTGCATCGTTCTGGTCTTCGTGGCGGTCGCGGGAGACGCGCGGGCGGAGCTCATCCCCGAGGAGCGGCGCCCCGTCTTACCGACGGCTCCCTTCGGCGCACTCGGGGGCACCCTCGCGGGCAGTTGCGGGGCAGCGGCCGCCTGCCGCTGCGCTCGCTTCTCGCGCCTACTGATGACGAGAGTGCAGCTGGCCTCTGCGTCCTTCCCGGCTACGACCGGGGCCGCGACCGGGTCCTTCGCCTGGGCGTCAGCGGGCCCGTCACGGGAAGCGCCCGCGACAGAGTCCGCCGAGGCCACCAGTACAGGCCGCGCGCGCAGGCCGGCGTTCGAGCACGCTTGCTCCGACGCTCGGGCAGGCGCATCCCGCCCGTCCGCCACGGGGAGCGTACGTACGAGCTCCTCGAACTTTTCGTCGATTCGGAGACTGAGTGCCGCGGAGGCAGCCTCCATACCGAACTCGGGCGCCGGTGCCGCTGCTCCGGAGCGCGCGGACGCACGCGCATTTCGAGCGGGCGCGGGGTCGACGATTACCAGCCTCCGCTCCTGTTCCAGCTCCTAGATACCCTAACCTAACCTGACCTAATCTAACCTAACCAAACGCAGCGTAATACAACATGACGTGCGGCGACCACTGTTCCTGGCCTCCCCGGAGCGAAGCAGCATTCAGTAGAGCACGGTAGGTCACAGAAATCCATTGAATAGCAGTGTAAGGGACAAAGGTCAATGTAGCCATACCAAACCAAGCCAAACGTGACATGTCCGAACGTAACAAAGCTCAACCTAACTTGACGAGACCGCGGTTGCTCGACCCCGCAGAGACAAGAGGATTGTACCAGGGTACAGAATAGCGCAGAAATCTACCGCATTGCAGTGAATAGGGCAAGAGAGGTAGTTATACCAGCATAACCTGCCCTATCCTAACCTCACCGAACGTAGCATAAATCAACATAACTATCCGCGACTGTTGGTGGCCTTCCCAGGGCCAAGCAGTGTATAGTAGAGCACAGGCGAGTTCAGAAATGCTCCGAATTGCAGTGTATAGCACGAAAGTCAAAGACAACCTGACCGAGCTTGACACATCCTAACCCAAGCAAACGTAACATAACTCAACCTTAAGTGCCGAGATCAATATCGCTCGCCTCCACAGAGACAAGCAGAGAATATTAGAATGCAGTAAAGCGCCGAAACCCACCGAACAGCATTGAATAGCGCAAAAGTCATAGCTGTTCTGTCCTAATATATACAAACTTAACATAATCAAACGTAACATAACTCAACCTATTGTGCCATGAACATAATTCCTGGCCTCCCTTGCGACAAACAGAATATATTATAGCACAGCAGATCGCAAAAGTCCACCGAATATTAGTGCCAGCATAATAGTTGTGGCTATCCTGTCCCAACTTATCCAATCCTGACATAACCGAACCTAAACCATCCCAAAGTAACGTGCTGAGACCGCTATTGTTGTCCTAGCCAAGGGCAGGCTGTGTACATTTGATGGCAGCAGTGCGCAGAAATGCAATGAATAGTAGTGTATAGCTCAAAGGTCATAGCTATCCCTTCCTAACAAGACCAAATTTAACGTTACCGAACGTAATATAACAAAACCTAGCGTGCCTAGTCCACTACTGCTGGCCCCCGTCTCCGAGCAGCGCATATTAGAATAGAATGGAGCACAAAAGTCAATAAAATGGCAGTGTATCGCAGAAAGGTAGAAGCTATACAAGCATAACGCATTCCAGCATAGCCAAATCGAACGTAACCTCACCATGCCTATCTTGCCGCGCCCGCTATTTCTAGCCTCCCAGAGTGAAGCAGGTTATATTGCACCAGAGTACAGCGGTGGAAGCCACCGAATGGCAGCGTGCAGCACAAAAGTCAAAGCTATCCTCTCCTAACCGAACCAAACGTAACGTAAACATACGCAAACTAACTCAGCCCAACGTGCCGCGTCCATTATACCTGGCATCCGACCGGCCAAGCAGAGAATGTTAGCTCACAGTAGGGCGTAGGTATGCAACGAACAGCTATATATAGCACAACATTCTAAGTCATCCCGTCCATACCAGGCCAAAGCTAACCTAACAAAACGTAGAATAGCTAATCCCATCAAGCCGAGACCTCTATTGATGGCACAAGCAGAGCCAAAGTAAGTCGCAGAAATCCACCGAACAGCAGTGTGTATCACTAACGTCGAAGCCAACCTAACCAAGCTTGTCCTACCCTAACCAAACCAAGCGTAGGCTAACTCAAACAAACTTTCCGCGACCACTATTCCTGGCCTCCCCATAGACGAGCAGAGTATTGTAGAGCACAGCAGAGCGCAGAAATCCACCGAACAGCAGTCTACGGCAAAAAAGTCAAAGCAACCGAGACTTAAACCAAACAAACGTAACCTAACCAAACGTAACATAACACAACATAACGTTGCCGAGACCAGAATTTCGGGCCTCCACAGAGCAAAGCAGGGTATATTACAGCGCAGTAGGGCGTGGAGAACCAACGACAAGCAGTGTATAGGGCAAAAGCCAAAGCCATCATAACCAAAAATGACCCAACGTAGCCTAACCAAACGTAATGCAACTCAGCCTATTGTGTCACGACCGCCATCGCTGGCAGCCCCATAGTCGAGCAGAGTATAGCAGGGCACTGTAGAACGCAGAAGTCCAACGAATAACAATGTAGAGCTCAAAACTCAAAGTTACCCAATCCTATCCTAGCGAAACATGACATAACCAAGCGCAACGTAATACAACCTAACGTGCTTAGACCACTAGTGTTGACCTCCACAAGGCATAGCAGAATAGATTAGCTCATTGTAGACCACCGAAATCCGCGGGGTTGCAGTGTAAAGCACAAGAGGCGAAGATATTCTAACTTACCCAGGCCTAACATAACTCAACTGAACGTAGCATAACACAACATTACCTGCCGAGACCACTATTGCTGTCTTTCCCATAGACAAGCTGAACACATGACTTCACTGTAGGGTGCAGGAATTCGCCGAATAGCAGTTTGTAGCAAAGGAGTCGAAGCAACCCTCTCCTAACCTAACCAACCGTGACATACCCAACATAACATGACTCAACCTAACGTGCAGCGACCAGTATTTCTGGCCTCCACAGTGCCAAGCGGAACATAACGGAGCACAGCAGAGCGCAGATGTCCGACGAATAGCAGTGAATACCACGAAAATCAAAGCTATGCAAACATAACTCAGCTTAAACAGCCTCACCAAAAGTAGCGTAACTCCACCTATCGTGCCGAGACTATTGCCGTCGTCCGCAGAGCCTATCAAAATATACTATGCATAGTAGAGCGTTGAAGCCCGCCGCATTGCATTGTAAAGCACAAAAGCCGATGACATCCCAACCTAACCTGCCGTAACCTAACCTAACCGAACTCTGCCTAACTCAACGTAAAATGACGATACCACGAATGCAGGCCCACCCAGAGACAAGGTGAAAGTGTTAGAGCAGAGTATAGTGCAGAAGTCCCCCGAACTGCAGTGTATAGCGCAAAGGTCAAAGCTAGAACCTCCTGCCCTAGCCAATCGTAACGTAACAAAACGTAAACTAACTGAACCTAACGCGGCTCGACCACTACTGCTGGCTTCCCCATAGCCAGGAAGAGCATAACAGAGCACAGAAGAGCGCAGAGTCCACCCTAAAGCATTGTACAACACAAGAGTCAAAGTTATCATCCCCTACCCTAAACAAGCGTAACAAAACCAAACGTAGCCTGTCTCAACCTAACGTTCCGAGACCTCGGTTACTGCCCTCCGCAGGGTAAAGCAGTGCAATTGTACAACAATGTAGAGCGTAGAAGTTCACCGAATAGCCGTGTATAGCATAGAAGGCAACTTTATCCTGTCATAACCTCTTCAAACGTAATATTAACAGACATAACATAACTCCACCTAACGGCACTACACCAGTATTGCTGACATCCCAGAGGCAGGCAGAGCATATTAGAGCAGCGTACAGCGCAGATATCGGCCGAATATCCGTGTATAGTTAGACAGTCTATGCCATCCTATCCTAACCTAACCAATCGTACCGTAACCAAACGTAACATAACTTAACCTACCGCGCCTAGAGCAGTACCGCTGACCTCCACAGAGCCAATCAGAATATACCAGAGCACAGCAGAGCGCAGAAATCAGGCGCAAAGCAGTGTAAAGCACAGAAGCCAAAGATATCCTAAGCTGACATGACCTAACCTAACCTATCCAAACATAGCCTAACGCAGCGTAACGTGCCGAGGCCACAATTTCTTGCCTTCCCGCGTCCAAGCTGAAGGTATTGGGACACAGGATAGCGCGGAAGTCCACCGCATAGCAGCGTATAGCACAAAAGTCGTAGCTATCCTAGCGTAATGTAACCAACCGTAACATAACCAGACGTAACCTAACTCAAACTAACGTGAAGCGATCATTACGTCTGGACTCCGCAAAGCCAAGCAGTATATGCTAGAGCACAGTAGAGCGTAGAATTCTACAGCATTGCAGTCAATAGCATAAAAGTCAAAGATATCCTGACCAATCCTATCCTAACCTAACCTAAGAAAGCGTAACATAACTCATCCTAACGTGCCTAGACCATTATTGCTGACCTCCACAGATGCAACCAGAATATACCACAGCACCGTGGTGCGCAGGTATCCGCTACATTGCAGTGTGAAGCTCAACGGTCGAAGACACACTAACATAACCTGGCCTAGCCTGACCCAACCGAACATAGTCTAACTCGACGTAACGTGCCGACACCACTGTCGCTCTCTTTCTCTGAGACAAGATGCACATACTAGAGCACAGTAGATTGCATATATCCGTCGAATGGCAGTGTACAGCGCAAAAGTCAAAGTTATCCTCTCCTAACCTAAGCAATCGTAACATACCCAAACGTAACCTGACGCAACCTAACATGCAGCGACCATTATTGTTGGCATCCTCATTGTCGAGCAGAGTATAGTAGAGCAGAGTAGAACGCAGAAATCCACCGAATAGCAGTCTTTTCAAAAGAAAGTCAAAACTATCCGAACCTAACCCAAACAATCATAACCGAACCGAACGCAACATAACTCATCCAATCGAGCCGGGACCGCTACTGCAGTTCTCCCCAGGGACGAGCAGAGAAGAGTAGAGCAATGTGGATCGTAGAGATACGCCGAATAGCGGCGTACAGCACAAAATTCATGGCTACCATTTCTTAACCTGACCAAACGTTATGTAACCGAACGCAATCTAACTTAACCTAACGTGCGGAGACCACTATTGCTGGATTCCCCAGATACAAGTAGAATATATTAGATCACAGCAGAAAGCAGTAATACAACGAACAGCAGAGCATAGCACAAGAGTAGAAGCCATCATAACGAAACATGACCCAACCTTGTCCACCCAAACGTAGCCTAACTCTACCTAACATGCCAAGAACGCTGTTGCCGGCCTCCTCAGAGCCAAGCAGACCATATCAGAGCAGAGAGGAGCGCAGAAATCCACCCCATTGCAGTGTACAGAACAGATGTCGAAGATATCCTAACCCACCCCAAACAAACCGAACCTATCCGAATGTAACATGACTCCACCTAACCGCCCTACACCACTGGTGCTGACCTCCACGGAGCCAAGCAGAATACACTAGACATCAGTAGAGCGTAGAAATCGACCGCATTGCAGTGAATGGCATAAGGTCGAATTTGTCCTGACCAAACCTTACCTAACCTTACCTAGCTAAACGTAACATAGCTCAACCAAACGTGCAGCGAACGGTATTGCTGGCATCCACTGGGCCAATCAGAGCATATTAAAAGAGCGTAGAGCGCAAAGATCCATGGAATCGCAATGTATAGCGGAAAAGTCGAAGGTATCCAAACATAAGCTAAGCTAACGTAACATAGCCAAACGTATCCTACCTCTACCTAATGTGCCGAAACCACTATTCCTGGCTACCGCAGTGACATGCGGCACATACTAGTGCGCAGTAGAGGGCAGAAAACCGCCGCAGTGCAGCGTAAAGCACAAAAGTCAAAGATACCTTTACCCAACCTGACCAAACCTAACCTATCCAAACCTAGCTTAACACATCATAACGTGCCGAGACCTATATTGTTTGCCTTTCCGTATCCAACCTGAACAAATTAGGGCACGGAAGAGCGCAGAAATAAACAACACAGCAGTGTATGGCACAAAAGTCGAATCTATTCTCTTCTAACCTAACCAATCGTAACACAACCATACGTAACACAGCTCAACCTAACGTGGCGCGAACGCTATTGCTGGCCTCCACAGAGTAAAGCAGAACATATTAGAGGAGAGTAGTGCGCCGAAATACATAGAATCGCTGTGTATAGCTGAAAAATCAAAATTATCCAAACCTAAACCATGCCAACGTAACCGAAACATACGATGCCTAACTCAAGCTAATAGGCAAGCAGACTATACTAGAGCACAGCACGGCGCAGAAATCCAACGAATAGTTGTGTATACTACAAAAATGGTAGCTGTCCTAGCCTAAAATAACCAAATATAACATAACCAAATGTAACCTAACTCCAGCTAACGGTCCTAAACCACTGTTGATGACATCCCGGAACAAAGCAGAGCATATTACATCTACGTAGAGCGCAGAAATCGTCCGAATATCCATGTATAGCAGAAAAGTCTATGGTATCCTCTCCTAACCTAACCAATCGTAACATAACCAAACGAAAAGTCACTCAACCTAACGTGCCTAGCCCTGCATTGCTGACCTTCACAGAGCCAATCAGAATATGCCAGAGCACAGTAGAACGCAGAAACCCGGAGCATTGCCGGTTGAAGTCCAAAATCCAACGGCATCCCAGCCTAACCCGACCTATCCTAGCATGTCCAAACATAGAATAACATTGCGTAACGTGCCTAGGCTACTATTGCTTGCTTTCCCGCATCCAAGCTGAACATGTTAGGGCACAGAAATATGCTGAAATACTCCGCATAGCAGTGCATAGCTCAAGAGCCACAGCTAACCTTTCCTAGCATTACCAATCCTAAAATACCCAAACGTAACCAAAGTCTATCTAACGTGCCGCGACCGCTATTAATGGCACCATCGGTGTATAGCAGGGTGTAGTACAACAATGCAGAGCGCAGAAATAACCCGAATAGCAGTGCATAGCACGGAAGTCAAGGCTATCCTATCCTAACCATGCCAAACGTAACAACCAAGCGTAACATAAGCCAACCTAACGTGCCTAGATCACCATAGCTGACATCTCCAGAGCCAGGCAGAGTAAGGTAGAGCACAGTAGGGCGCGTATATCTGCCGCTTTGAAGTTTAAAGCAAAAGAGTCATACCCAACCCAACCTAACCCATCCTTACATAACCTGTTCTAACCTAACTTAACCAAACGAGACATAACGCAAGCTAACGTGCCCATACCACCCTTATAGGCCTCCACGCCGCGATGCAAGACATTTTAGACGAAAGTAGCGCGCAGAATTCCGCAGACCAGGCAGTGTAGAGTACAAAAGCCAAAGATAACCAAAGCTATCCAGCCCTACGCTAACCTAACCAAACGTAGCATAACTCACCATAACGTGTCGGGACTAACATTGCTGGCCTCCCCAGTGCCGACCAGAGAATAATAGAGCAACGCAGAGCGCGGGAATACTGAGGACAACAGTGTATAGCATAAAAGACAAAGCTATCGTGTCCTAACGCAATCAAGCGTAACATAGCCATACGTAATCTAACTCTACCTACCGTTCCGGGGCAACTACTGCTGGCCTCCCAAGCGCCAAGCAGAATATACTAGATCATAGTAGATCACAGACATCCGCCGCGTTTCAGAGTATAGGAGAGGAGTCAATGAAAACCTAATCAAACCTGACCTAACCTAACCCAACCAAGCGTTGCCTAACACGGCGTACCGTGCGAAGACCACTACTGCTGTCTTCCCGGATTCAAAATGAACATATCAGGTCACCGTGGAGCGCCGCTGCTCGCCGAACAACAGTGAAAAGCAAAACAGGGGTAAGTAGCCCCTCCTAACTTAACCAATCGTAACGTAACCGAACGTTACATAGCTCAACCTAACGTGACTCGGCTACTATTGCTGGCTTTCCCAGTGACAAGCAGAACATATTACGGGGAGAGTAGAGAGCAGAAATCCATAGAATCGCAGCGTACAGCAGAGAAGCCTAAGCTATCCAGGCCTACCCCAAACAAATATAGCCTAACCAAACGAGGCCTGACTCAACATAACGAGCCGCGACCTCTATTGCTGGAAGCCCCGGGGCCAAGCAGAATACAGTAGAGCAGAGTGGAAAGCACGAGACGACAGAAAACAGTGTATACCACGCAAGACAAAGCCATAATAATCTGACACAAGCAAACAAATCCCTACCAAACGTACCATAACTATAACTAACGCGCGGAGACCTCTATTTCTTGCCATTACAGAGTCCAGCAGAGTATGGTAGAGCACAGTACAGCGCAGAAATCCACCGCGTTCCAGTGTACAGAGTCAAAGTCAGAGATATCCTATTCGAAAGCTATCAAACCTAACCTTGCCAAGCGTAACCATACTCTACATAACGCCCTGCGGCCACTGCTCATGGCCTCACCAGAGCATAACAGAGCACATTAGAGCACAGTAGGGCGCAAATATCCACCGAATAGCATTTCATAGCACAAAAGTCAGATCCATCCTCTCCTTACATAACCAAACGTGACATAACCAAACGTAACCTGATTTAGCCTAACGTGCCGAGACCGCTGTTGCTTCCTTCCCCACAGCGAAGCAGAGCCTACTAGAGCTCAGGAGAGAGCAGAAGTCCACAGCACGCCAGCGAACAGCACAGAAGTCAAAGACATCGTAACCTAACCCAGACAGGCCTGTCCAAACCAAACGTAACATTACCCAACCTAACGCGCCGCAGCCACTACTTCTGGCTTCCCAAAAACAAAGCGGGGCGTACTTGAAAACAGTAGTGCGCAGAAGTCCACCGAATAACAGCATGTAGCACAAAGACCAAAGCTATCGCAGCCAAACATGACAAGACGTAGCACAAAAAAACGTAACCTAGCTCAACGCTACGTGCCTAGATAACTATAGCTGGCTTCCCAGAGCGAAGCAGAATACATTAGAGCGCAGCAGAGCGCAAAAGAACGCCGCGTTGCCGCGTAAAGCACAATAGTCGAAGATATATTTACCCAACTTGACCTAACCTAACCAAGCCAAACGTAGCTTGGCCCAACATAACGCGCCTAGACCACTATTTCTGACTTCCACAGAGCCAAGCAGTGCGTATTAAAGCACAGTATAGCGCAAAAGCTCTCCGAATTGCAGCGTATAACACAATAGTCAATGCTACCGCCTCCTAACCTAACCACACGTAACACAACCAAACGTAGCCCAAATCAAACCAACCTAGCGAGACACCTATTACTATCCTCCCAATAGTCGAGCCGGGAATAGTAGAGCCATGTAAACAGTAGCAATACGACGAATGTCAGTGCACAGCGCAAAAGTCACAGCTACCCTATCCTAACATGTCCAAACGTAATAAAGTCTAGCGCAGCCTAACACATCCTAACGTGCCGAGACAAATATTGCTGGATTCCCCAGAGACATGCATAATATACTACAGCACAGCAGAGCGCAGAAAAACTCCAAAGGGTAGCGACTAGCACAAACGTAAGGGTACCCTATCCATACCTGACATACCCTAACCTAACCAAACATATACTAACTAAATCTATCGAGACGAGTACATAATTGGTTGCCACCGCATTGCCCAGCAGACCATACCAGAGCACAGCAGAGCGCAGAAACCCAAAGAACAGCAGAGTATAGCACAAAAGTCTGAGACATCGTAGCCAAACCTAGCCCAACGTAGCCTAACCAAACGTAACCTAACCCAGCCTGGGGTGTCACGACAGATATTGCTGGTCACTACAGGTTCCAGCGGAGTGTAGTAGAGCAATGTAGAGCGCAGAATTCCAATGAATAGCAGAGTATAGCACAGAAGTCAAAACTATCCTAACCTAGACCAACCAAACTTGACCTGACCAAACGTAATCTAACTCAACCTGACATGACGAGACCGCTGTTGCTGGCCTCCGCAGAGACAAGCCGAATGTACTAGGGAGCAGTAGTGCTCAGAAGTCCAACGCATTATAGTGCACAGCACAGCAGTCCAAGATCTACCAACCTAACCCGACCATACCAAATCTGACGAAACGTAACCTAACCTACATCACGTGCCAATACCACTGTTACTGGCCACCCCAAAGCCAAGCATAATGTAGAAGAGCACAGTGAATCACGGAAATCCTCCTGATAACAATGTATGAGACGATAGTTGAAGCTACACTGACCAAACTTAACCAAACCTAACATAACCAAACGTAACATAACTCAAGCTGACGCGCCGCGACCACTGTTGCACGCCTGCCCAGATTCGAGCCGAGAATGGTAGAGAAATGTAGGGCGCAGAGATCCCCCAAATGGCTGTGTATATCACAAAAGTGAGAGAAACCGTAGCCGAATCCTCCTAACCTAACATAACGAAACGTAACCTTACTCAACCTAACGTGCCGAGACCACTATTACTGGCCACCCCAGAGCCAAGTAGAACATATTAGAGCAGAGCAGTGCTCAGGGGACCATCCAATCGCGGTGCATAGCGCAATAGTCGAAGTTCCCCTATCCCAACGTAACCATACGTAACATAACCGAAAGTATATACTCTCAACCAAACGTGCCGAGACCACTGCTACAAGCCACCCCAGAGAAAAGCAGAATATAATAGTACACCGTAGAACGCTGTAACACTCCGCATTGCAGTGTATAGCGCGAAAGTGGAATTTACTCTAACCCAACATGTCCTAACCTAACCTAACCGAACGTAGACTAACTCAGTATAAAGTGCCGTGAGTACTATTGCTGGGATTCCCAGAGTCAGGCAGAGTTTATTAGAGCAATGAAGAGAGCAGAAATCCACCGAGTGGCGGTATACAGGGCAAAAGTCAAAGCTATGCCATTCTAACTTAACCAAACGTAACATAACCATCCGTAGCCTAATTCAATATAACGTGCCGAGACCGCTATCACTTGCCTCCCCAGAGCCAAGCAGAATATGCCAGAATACAGAAGAGCGCAGAAATCCACCGGAATGCAGTGCACACCACGCAAGTCAGAGCTATCCAAACCTAACCCAAACGAACATAACCTAACCCAACGTAGCATAACACAACATATTGCGCCGAGACCACTATTACTCTCCCTCCATAGACGAGCAGAGAAGATTTGAGCAATGTAGAGCGCAGAAATCAGCCGGATAGATGTACATAGAGCAAAAGTCGATGCAATCATATCCTACCCTATCCAAACGTAACATAACCAAACGCTAACTTATCGCAACGTATCGCGCCAAGACCGCTATCGCCGGTCTCCCCACGGTCGAGGAGATTATGATAGAGCACAGTAGAACGCAGAAATCCAGCGAATAGCAGTGTATGCCACGAAAGTCGAAGCTATCTAAATCTAACGAAGATTAACATAACCCAACCGAACGTAGCATAGCTCAAGCGGACGTGCCGAGACCGCCATTACTGGCCTCCACCGAGCCAAGCAGAGCGTATTAGAACAATGTAGAGTTCAGAAATCCACCGAAAAGTTGTGTTTGGCATGAAGGTCAAAGCTGCCCTATCTTATCCTAAGCAAAAGTAACATAACCAAACTTAATCTAACTCAACCCAAATTGCCGAGGCCATTACTGCTGCTATTCTCAGATACAGGTAGTACATACTATAGCATAGTTGAGCGCAGAAATCCACCTTGCTCTGCATAGCACAAAAGTAGGAGCTATCCCAACCAAACGTATCCTAACCTAACGTAGCCGAAAGTAACCTGCCTCAACATAACGTGCCGAGAACATTATTGCTGGCATTCCATGTGCCAAGCTGAACTTACTGCAGCACTGTAGAGCAGCGAAATCCACCGGATATCAGTGTGAACCGCGGAAGTCGTATCCATCCAAACCAAACCAAACCAAATGTAACGTAGCCAAACGTAGCCTGACTGAACACAACGGCACGAGACCACTATTTCTGGGCTCCACACATACGAGCAGTGTACAGTAGGGCAACGTAAGACGTAGAAATCGACGGAATAGCAGTGTATAGCACAAAAGACGAAGCTATCCTCTCCTAACCTCTCCAAATATATTACAACCAAACGCAACCTAACTTAAGCTTACATGCCGAGGCAACTATTGGTGGCCTCCCAAGAGCCAAGCAGAATATACTAGAGCACAGTAGAACCCAGAAGGCCACCGAAAAGGAGTGTATTGGGCAAAAGTCAAAGATATCCTAACATAACCTGACAAAGATTAACCCAACCAAACGTAGAATATCTAAACCTAACGAGCCGAGACCACTATTGCTGGCCGCCGCAGCGTCAAGCAGAACATATTAGATCACAATAAAACGCAGAAATTCACCGAATAGCAGTGTATAACATAAAAATCAAAGCCACCCTAACCAAGCGTAGCCTAACCTAACCTAACCGAACAAACATATCTCAACCTGTTGTGACGCTACCACTATTGTTGTCCACCTCAGGTTCGACCAGAGCATAATAGAGCAAGGTATATGGCAGATTTCCACCGATTAATAGTGTATAACACGAAAGACATAGCTATCCATGCCCAACCCAGACAAACATAGCCTATCCAAACGTAGCATTCCTCAGCCGACCGTGCCGAGGCCACCGTTATTGGCCTCCCCTGAGTCAAGCAGAGTATAATAGTGGAGAGTAGAGCGCAGATAACTACCGTATAACAGTCTATGCTAGGAAAGTCTAAGCAATCCGAAATGAACACAAGCAAGCGTAACCTAATCAGACGTAGCTAACATAACGTAACGTGCCGTGAACACTGTTCCTGGCCTCCACAGGACCGAGCAGGGTATAGTAGAGCACATTAGTAGACAGAAATACACTGCATACTAGCATACAGCAGAAAGGTCAATGTAGCCTATCGTATCTTAGCCGAACGTAACACATCCAAACGGAGCCTAATTCAACCAAACGCGTTGTGATAGCTATTGCTGGCCTCCACAGGGACTAGCAGAATATACGAGAGCACGGTAGGGCGCTGAAACTCACAGCACTGCGGTGAATAGCACAAAAGCCGTAGATACCCTAGCATAACCTGACCTATCCTAAGGAAACCAAACGTAGCACAACACATGACGTACCGCTACCACTGCTCCTGGCTTGCCCATAGCCAAGCAGAATGTGGTAGAGCACAGTGGGTGACAGAAATACACCGAATAGCAGTGTATAGCACGAAAGTGGAAGTTAACCTAACCAAGCATACCCAAACCTGACCTAACCGAGCGTGACCTAGCGTGACCTAACGTGCCACGGCCGCTATTGCCCGCCTCTCCAGAGTCGAGCAGAATGTAGTAGAGCAATGTAGAGCGCAGAAAACCACCGAATTGCAGTTTATAGTACAAAAATCTAAGAAATCCTGACCGAGAAGTCCTAACCTAACCAAACGGAACGTAACCTTTCTCAACCTAACGTGCCGAGACCACTGTTTCTGGCCTCCCCAGGAGCCATGCAGATAATGTTATAGCACCTTGGATTGCGGAGAACCACAGAATAGCGGTTTATAGCACAAAAGACAAAGTAGCCCATTGGAACTTAACCAAACGTAGTATAGCCGAACTTGACCTAACACAACCTAACAAGAAGAGACCACAATTGCTGGCCTCTACAAAGACGTGCAGAATGTACTAGAGCACATTAGTGCGCAGAAACCCGCGGCATTACAGTGAATAGCACAAGAGTCGAGGATATCCTAATCTGACGTGACCTAAGCTATCCAAACCAAACGTAACCTAACTCAACCTAACGGGCCGAGATCACGATTGCTGACCTCCCCAGCGAAAAGCTGGAAATATTAGAATAAAGTAGAGCGCAGAAGCCAACGGATAGCAGTGCATAGCACGGAAGTCTAAGCTATTCTATTATAACCTCAGTAAACGTAACATAACCAAACGTAGACTAGCTCAACCTAGCATGCCGAGACAACTATTGCTGTCCTCCCCAGCGACAAGAAGAATATACTAGAGCACTGCGAAGCGCAGAAATCCACTGCATTGCGGTGTGTAGCAGAAAAGGCGAACATATCCTGACACAACTTGACCTAACCTAACCTACCCTAAGGTAGTGTAACACAACGTAACGTCACGAGACCATTACTGCTGGCCTCCCAGAAGCGTGCCGAGCACATTAGGACACATTAGACCGCAGAAATCCACCGAGTAGCAGTAAATAGCCCAAAAGGCGAAGTAGCCTGTACTAACCTAGCCAATCGCAACATTCCCAAACGTTAAATAACTCAATCCAACTTGACGAGACCACTACTGATGGCCCCCACAGAGACAGGCAGAATGTACTTGAGCACAGTAGGGCACAGATGTCCACCGCATTGCAGTGCATAGCACAAGAGCCGTAGATATCCTAGCAAAACATGTCCTAACTTGACATAACCAAACGTAGCGTAACTCAACATAACGTGCAGCAACCACTATCCCTAGCCTCCCCGTAGCCAAGCAGAATGTAGTAGAGCACAGGGGGTCACAGAAATACACCGAATAACAGTGTATAGCACGAAAGTCAAAGCTATCCTAACAATACTTACCCATACCTAACCTAACCAAACATTACCTAACTTAACATGTCGCGCCGCGACCGCTATTTCTCGCATCCCCGGAGTCGAGTAGAGTATAGTAGAGCCACGTAGACCGCAGAAATCCACCAAAAGGCATTATATGTAACAACTGTCGAGGATACCCTAACATAACCTGGCATAACCTTACATAACTAAACGTAGCATGACTGAACATAAAGCCGCGACTGCTGCAGATGGCATCCCCTGAGCGAAGCAGAATATATTAGAGCGCAGTGGAGCGCAGAAATCGGCGGATGGCAGTTTATAGCACAGATATATAAACCATACCATCCTAACCTAACCAAACGTAACATAACCGAACATGACGTAGCACAACCTTACTTGCCGACGCCACTATTGCTGATAGTGCGACCCCAGAGCTAGGAAGAACATACTAGAGCACACTGCAGCACAGAAGTCCGCCGAATAGCTGTGTATAGCGCAAAAGTCGAAGCTGTCCTAGCTAAACCTAACCGAACAGCATAGCCACACGAACAGAACTCCAACTAACAGCACTACACGACTATTGCTGATCACCTCAGAAGCAACCACAATATGCTAGAGCACAGTAGATCACAGAAGTCCGAATCGTTGCAGTGTACGGCACAAAAGTAAATACAACCTAACCTAACCTATCCTTACCTCAATCACCCAAACGTAGCCTATCCCTACATAAGGTGCCGAGACTACAATTGCAGTCTTTTCCAGAGCCAAGCTGAACATATCAGATCACAGCGGATCTCAGAAATCCACTGAAGAGCAGTGTATAGCGCGAAAGTCATAGCTAGGCTCTCCTAACAAAACCAATCCTGACGTAGCCAAACGTAACCTAACTCAACCTAACGTGACGCGACCACTACTGCTGGCTTCTCCAGAGTTTCGTAGATAGCAGAAATCCATGGAATCGCAGTGTATACCAGGAAAGTCAAAGCAATGCTTAACTAACGCAACCAAAACGTAATCTCACTCAACCTATAGCTCGAACCCACAATTTCTGGCCTCCTCAGAGCCAAGCAGAGCATATTATAGCAGGCTAGAGCACAGAAATCCACCGAATAGCAGTGTATAGCGCAAATGTCACAGATACCCTGGCCTAACCTAACCAAACGTAACATGCCCATACGGAACATATCCCGAACTAACGTACCAAGACCACTATTCCTGACTTCCACATAGCCTACCAGAATATACTAGAGCACCCTAGAGCGCAGAAGACCGCCGCACTGCAGTGCAAAGTACAAAAGTCAAACATATCCTAACCTAACCTAACCTAACCTAATCTAATCAAGCGTAGAATAACACGGCATAAATTGCCCAGACCAGTATTGCAGTCTTTACCAGAGCCAAACTAATCATATCTAAGCACAGTGGAGCGCAGAAGTCCACCGAACAGCAGTTTATGCCAAGAAAGGCAGAGCAATTCAAACCTAACCCAAACAAACTTAACGTAACCGAACGTAGCATAACTAAATCTAACGGGCCGAGACCGCTATCACTGTCCTCCCCGGAGTCGAGCAGACCATTGTAGTGCGACGAAGGTAGTAGGTATCAAACGTATAGCAGTGTATTGCACAAAAGTCAAAGCTATCCTATCTTAAATTATCCAAACGCAATATAACCGAACGCAACCGAAATTATCCTTACGTGCCGAGACCAATATTGCTGGACTCCACAGAGCCGAGCAGAATATACTAGAGCAGAGTAGAGGGCAGAAAGCCACGAAATAGCAGTGTACAACACATAAGTCAAAGCCACCCTTACCAAACGTAGCGTAACCTATCCTAACCAAGCGCAAATTAACTCAACTTAACGTGCCGAGACCACAACTGCTGGCCTTCCCAGCGCCAAGCAGTGCGTATTAGAACACAGTAGAGCGCAGAAGTCAACCGAATGGCAGTGTATAGCGCAAAAGTCAAAGCTGTCCCATAGTATCCAAACCGAACGTAACATAAGCGGACGTAAGGTAACCCAACTTGACGTGGCGCGACCGATATTGATGACCTCACGAGAGCTAAGCAGCGTATAGCAGAGCAATGTAGGACTCTGAAATCCACCGGACAGCAGAGTATATCGCGCAAGTCAATTCTACCCTAACCAAATCTAACCAAACCTAACATAACCAAAGGTAAAATGACTCAACCTAACCTGCTCAGAGCACTATTCCTGGCGTCCAGGGAGACA
>NW_016911431.1:0-5832 GCF_001483705.2 Eufriesea mexicana | reverse complement strand
AGCATAACCTAACGTATCCAATTCCAATCTGACGTGCCAAGCCAACTACTGCTGAACTCCCCATCGTCAAGCAAGGAATATTGGGGGAGAGTAGAGAGTAGAGGTCCATAGAAGTGCAGTGCATCGCACGAAAGTCAGTGATATCCCACCCTAACCCAAACAAACCTAAACTAATTAAACGTAACCTAAGGCAGCGTATCACGCCGCGGAAACAATTTCTCGAACGTCCAGAGAAAAGCAGGAAGCATTACATCACAATAGTGGGCTGATGTCCACCATACAGCTTTGTACACATCATAGCTATCCTATCCTAACCTATCCAAACGTAAGCCAACCATGCGCAGCACAACTGAACCTAATGTGCCGTGACCACTATTGTTGGCCTCCCCAACGCCATGAAGAGTATATCAGAGCATAGTAGATCGCCGATATCCACGGAATAGCAGCGTATAGCATAAAAGATAAATCCATCACAACCTGACTTCACCTAACCTAACCTATTAAAAAGTAACCTGTCTCAACCGAACGTACCACGAACCCTGTTGATGGCTTCCCCAGAGCCAAGCGGATAATAGCAGAGCAGCGAAGAGCGCCTAAATCCCCGGAATGGCAGAGTATAGGGCAACATTCCAGGTAACTCTATCCGAACATAGCCGAACGTAACACAACCAAACGTTACATAGCTCAAACTAACGTCCCTACACCACAATTGCTGACCTCCCCAGAGCCAAGCTGAATGTACTGGAGCACAGTAGAAAGCAGAAATCCGCGCATTGAAATGTAAAGCAGAAAAGAAAGAGATAACCTAACATAACGTGACCTAGCATAACGTAACAAAGCGTAACCTAGCCCAACCTAACATGCCTAGCCAACTATTGCTGAGCTCCACATCGCAAAGCAGGGTATATTAGGGGAGAGTGTAGCGCAGATGTCCACAGAATGGCAGTGTCCAGCACAAAAGTCATATCCATCCTAGCCTAACCTATCCATGAGTAATACAACCAAACGTAACAGAACTCAACCTTGCGTGCCCACCCGCTATTGCTGACCTCCACATATCAAACCAGAATATACTATAGCACAGCATAGAGCAGGAAGCCACCGAACAGCAGTTCGTCGCACAAAAGTCAAAGCCATTCTAAGGAAACTTAACATATCCGACCCAAATCAAACGTAACATAACACACGATATCGTGCCACGCCCACTATTACTTGCATACCCAGTGTCAAGCAGAGGCAAGTATAGCAGTGCAGAGTGCAGATATCGTACGAACAGCAGTGTATAGCGCGAAGGTCGAAGTAACCCTGTCCTAACCAGACCAAACGTAACATAAGCAAACGTAGCGTAACTCAACGTAACCTGCGTACACCACTATTGCTGACATCACCAGAGCAAAGCATAATATACTAGAACACCGGAGAGCGCAGATATCCTCCGCAATGTTGTTCAAAGCACAAAAGTCAAAGATATCCTAACCTAACCTGTCATAGCTTAACCCAGCCAAACGAAGCCTAACTCAACCTAACGTGCCGGGAACACAATTGCAGGCATCCACAGCGCCAAGCAAAGCGTATTAGAGCACTGTAGAGCGCCGAAATCCACTGAACATCAGTGTATAATGCAACAGTCTAAGTTGTCCTACCATGACAGAACCAAACGTAACCTAACCAAACGCTGCATAACTCAACCTAACGTGCCGAGACCAATATTGCTGGACGCACCAGCGCAAAGCAGAGCATATTAGGGTACAGTAGTCACACAAAGTCAAAGCTATCATATCAAACCAAACCAAATGTAACAAAAGCAGACGTTACGTAACACAACCTCACGTGTCACGCCCGTTATTGCTGTTCTCACGAGAACTAAGCAGATGCTAGTAGAACAGCGAAATACACAGACATCGGTCGAATAGCAGTGTATAGCTCAAAAGTCTAAGCTCTACTAACCAAACCTATCCTAACCTAGCCAAGCCAACTGGAACATAGCACAAACTGACGTGTCGAGAACAATATTACTGGCCACCCCAGAGCCAAGCGGAATATACCAGAGCAGAGTACAGCGCAGAAATCAGCCGCACGGCAGGGTAAAGCACAAGAGTCAAGCATACCGTAACCCAAAATGACCTAACCCAATCTAACCAAATGTAGCCGGACACAACATAACGTGCCGAGACCTCTATTGCTGTCCTCCACACTGCCAAGCAGAACATATTAGAGCACAGTGGCGCGCAGGAGTCTACCGAATAGCAGTGCATAACACAATAGCCAAAGCAATCCCATCCAAAGGCAAACGTACCTAACATAGCCAAACGTAACCTAACACAATATTTTGCGCCACGACCTCTAGTGCTGGCCTCCCCATAGTCAAGCAGAGCATAGTAGAGCAACGAGGAGCGCAGAAATCCACCGAATGTCAGCGTATAGCGCAAAAATCTGAGTTATCCTATCCTAAGTTAATCAAACTTAACCTAGCCAAACGTAACATGTCGCATGCCTAACGCGCCGAGACCTCTGTTACTGGCATCCACAGGGCCAAACAGAACATACTGGAGCACAGTAGAGCCCGGATGTCCGCCGAGTATCATTTTATAGCACAAAAGCCAAAGCTATCCTCTCCGAACCTATCCAAACCTAACATAACAAAAGTTACATGGCGCAAACTGACGTGACGCTACCACTATTGCTGGCCTCCCCAGAACCAAGTAGACCATACCAGAGCACTGTAGGGCACAGAAATTCAACGAATAGCTGTGTATACCACAATAGACAAACTCATCATGGCCAAACCAAGCTCAATCCAGCATAACCAAACGAAACATAACTCAAACTGCCGAGCCAGAAACACTCATCCTGGACAACCCATTTTCGAGCATAGTATAACAGAGCAATGTGGAGAGCAGAAGCCCACTGAATCGCAGTGCAGAGCACAAAAGTCAAAGTTATCCTCTCCCATCTTAACCACACATATCCTAACCCAACCTAACGTGCCTACAACACTATTGCTGACCACGTAGAGCTCAGCATAATATGCTAGAGCACAGTAGAGCGAAGAAATTTACCGAATAGCAGTGTACAGCTGTGAAGACCAAGCTATCCTGACCTAACCTAACCACACATAACACAAACGAACGCAACCTAACGCAACCTAACTTGCCTAGATCACTATTGCTGACCTCCAAAGAACAAAATATACGAATATACTATGCGAAGGAGAGTGCAGAAATCCGCTGCAGTGAAGTGCAGGGAAAAAAGTCAAAGGCATCCTAACCTAACCCGACAGAACTTATCCTAGCCAAACGAAGCCAAAGTCAACCTAACGTGCCGAGATCTTAACTGCTGGCATCGCCAGGCCCAATCAGGGCATTCTAGAGCACAGTAGAGCGCAGAAATCCACCGAGGAACCTAACCTAACCTAACCAGCACAAAAGTCAAAGCCATCCTGACCAAACTTAACCTAAGCTGACTTAACCAAACGTAACCTGTATCATCCAAACGTGCTACGACGTCTATTCCCCGCCTCACCATATTCAAGCAGACGCTATTAGAGCAATGCAGTTCTCAGATATCGACCAAATTGCAGTGTAAAGCCGAAAGGCAAAACTATCCTAACCAAACGTAATCTAACCTAGCCAAACCAAGCGTAACATGACACAACCTAGCGTGGCGAGACCACAATTACTGGACCGCCCAGAGCCAAACAGAACATACTAGAGCACAATGGAGCGCAGAAATTCAATGTATAGCAATGTATAGCGCAAAGGTCAAAACTACCCTCTCCTAACATTGACAAACGTAACATAACCAAAGGTAGTTTAAATCAACCAAACGCGCCGAGACCACTATTGTTTGCCTCCACAGAGCCAAGCAGAATATGGTAGTGCACAGTACAGAGCAGAAAACGTCCGCACTGAATCGTAAAGCAGAAAAGTCAGGGATAACCTAACCTAACCTGGCCTAACCTTACCAAGCCAAGCGCAACCAATTCAAACCTAACGTGTCTAGCCCACTATTGCTGGCCTCCCCAGGGCCATGCAGAACTATTAGAGGAGACTTGGGCGTAGAAGTCAATAGGCTCACAGTGTATAGCAGAAGAATCAAATCTACCCAAACCTTAACCATGCCAACATAAACTAACCAAACGTAACCTAACCGACCCAAACACGCCGCGGCCGTCATTTCTGTCCTTCCCGGAGCAAAGCAGAGCATATTAGAGCACAGTAGAGTGGAGAAATCCACCGAAAAGCAGTATGCAGCACAAAAGTCAAAGACACCCTGTCCTAACATAACTGATCGTAACAATACCAAACGAAACCAAACTCATGCAAACATGCCGCCACCACTATTTCTGGCCCCCGCAGAGCCAAGCAGTACATATTAGGGGAGAGTATAACTCAGCAATCCGCCGCATTGCGGTGAATAGCACAAAAACCGTAGATACCCTAGCATAACCTAACCTAACCTGACCAAACCGAACGTAGCATATCTCAACATAACTTGCAACGTCCGCTGCTCCTGGCCTCCCCATAGCCAAGCAGAATATGATAAAGTACAGTAGATCGCAGAAATACAGCGTATAACAGTGTATAGCGAGAAAGTCAGAGCTAGCGTTATCGAACTAAACCCAACCTAAGCTAGCCAAACGTAACCTAACACAACCAAACCTGTCGAAGGCCATATTGCTGGCATTCCGAGGGTCAAGCATAATTTATTAGAGCACAGTACAGGGCAGGAATACTCCGAATAGCAGTGTACACCATGAAAGTCTAAGTTAACTGGCCGAGCTTAACCTAATGTAAAATACCCAAACGTAAACTATCTAAACCTAACGTCCCGAGACTACAATTGCTGGCATCCACAGACCCAAGCAGAAGGTATTAGTACACAGTAGGGCACAGAAATCCGCGGATATGAGTGAGTAGCACAAAAGTCTTAACTACAGTATCCTAACAAGCCAAACATAACATAACTGAACGTAGCATAGCGCAACCTAACGTGCTGAGGCCACTATTGCTAGCCTCCCCAGAGCCAAGCAGAAAATACTAGAGGACAGCGTAGCGCAGAAATCCGCCGCATGGCCGCATCTAGCACAAAGGTCGAGAAAATCCTGACAGGAATTGGCATCGCATCATATATTCAAACGTAGTGTAACTAAACATAAAGTGACGAGACCAATATTTCTGACCTCCCAGAGCCCGGCAGAGTGTATTAGAGTACAATAGAGCGCCGAAATCTGCCGACTATCAGTGAATGGCACAAAAGTCAAAGTAGCCTATCCGAACCTTGCCTATCGTGACAATCCCAAGCGTAGTCTAACTCAACCTATCACTACGATACCACTACTGCTGGCCTCTAGAGAGACAAGCAGAATGTACTAAAGAATATTAGAGAGCAGAACTCCACCGCATTGCAGTGAATGGCACAAATGGCGTAGACAACATAACCTAACCTGACGTAGTATAACCTAACCAAACACAGCATAACGCCGTATGGCCTGCCGAGACCACTGCTCCTGGCATCCCCAGTGCGAATCATAATGAAGTACAGCACATTGGATAAGAGGAATAACCCGAAAAGCAGTGTAAATCTGAAAAGTCAATGTATCCTATCCTAACCTAGCTAAACGCGACGTACTAAAACGTTGCCCAGTGCAGCCTAATTGCATGCACCGCAGAGACAAGCAGAATGTCCTAGAGCGCAGTAGTGCTCAGAAATCCACCGCATCGCAGTGGATGGCGCCAAAGTCGAGGATATCCTAAGATAACCTGACAAATCCTAACCTAACCATACGTAACATAACTCAACCTAACGTGCCGAGATCACTGTTGCTGGCAC
>NW_016911430.1:0-361 GCF_001483705.2 Eufriesea mexicana | reverse complement strand
AATGTGCCTGGCAGATTTAATTTTATTGACATTTTCGACTAATATCGAGGTGATCTCTCTTTCTTGCATAAATAAGGTGGAAAGATTATATTGGCAAGCTGTGACCATTGAATGCTATAGAATCTGTTTGGAAAATTCAATTTCATTGACATTTTCGATTAATATTGTGGTGCGCTACCTTTCTTGCACAAACAAGGAGGAAAGATTATATTGGCAAGCTGTGACCATTGAATGCTATAGAATCTGTTTGGAAAATTCAATTTCATTGACATTTTCGATTAATATTGTGGTGCGCTACCTTTCTTGCACAAACAAGGAGGAAAGATTATATTGGCAAGCTATAACCATTGCAATGCTATAG
>NW_016911429.1:0-1357 GCF_001483705.2 Eufriesea mexicana | reverse complement strand
ATTTTATTGACGTTTTCGACTAATTTCGTGGTGACCTAACTTTCTTACATGAATAAGGAGGAAAGATTCTATTGGCGCGCCATATCCATTGCAATGCTGTAGAATCTGGCGGGAAAATTTAAGATTATTGCCATTTTCGACTAATATCGTGATGAGCAAACCCACTTGTATAAATAGGTATGAAACATTCTATTGGCGTGCCATAGAATTGGAATGCTATAGAAACTTGCAGGAAAATACAATTTCATTGACATTTTCGACTAATATCGTGATGAGCAAACCCACTTGTATAAATAGGTATGAAACATTCTATTGGCGTGCCATAGAATTGGAATGCTATAGAAACTTGCAGGAAAATACAATTTCATTGACATTTTCGACTAATATCGTGGTGACCTGGCTTTCTTGGATATATAAGGAGGAAAGATTCTACTGGCGTGCAGTAGCTATTGCAATGCTGTAGATCCCGGCTAGAATATACAATTTTATTGACGTTTTCGACTAATATCGTGGTGACCTAACTTTCTTGCATAAATAAGGCCGATAGATACTATTGGCGCTATATAGCCATTGTAATGCTATAGAATCTGGCTGGATAATTCAATATTATTGACGTTTCCGACTAATATCCTGGTGGGCTATCTTTCGTGCATAAATAAGGAGGAAAGATACTAGTGGCGTGCAACAGCCATTGCAGTGCTATAGAATCTGGATGGAAAATACATTTTTATTGACATTTTCGACTAATATCGTGTTGAAATAACTGTATTGCATAAATAAGTTTGATATAATCTATTGGCGCGCTTTGGCCATTATAATGCTATAAAATCTGGCTGGAAAATTCAACTTTATTGTCATTCTCGATTAATATCGTAGTGAGCAAACCCCTTCCCTAAAAAAGGAGGAAAGATTCTGTTGAAATGCTGTAGCCACTTCAATTCCATAGAATCTGCCTGAGAAATTCGATTTGATTGACATTTTCGACTAGTCTCGTGGTGACCTAACTTTCTTGCATATATAAGGAGGACAGCTTCTACTGGCGTGCTATAGCCATTGCAAAGCTATAGTATCTTTCTGGAAAATTCAATTTTAATGACATTTTCGGCTAATAGCGTAATGACATAGCTTTCTTGGATATATAAGGAGGAAAGCTTCTACCGGCCTGTTGTAGCTATAGCAATGCTATAGAATCTGGCAGGAAAATTCAATTTTATTGACGTTATCGACTAATTTTGTGGTGCCCTAACTTTCTTCAATAAATAAAGACGATACATACTATTGGCGTGATATAGCACTTGAAATGCCATAAAACCTAGCTGGAAAAATCAATATTATTAACGTTTTCGTCTAATATCGT
>NW_016911428.1:0-845 GCF_001483705.2 Eufriesea mexicana | reverse complement strand
GAAATTGAATTTTCCAGGAAGATTCTATATCATAGCAATGGTTACAGCTTGCCAATATAATCTTTCCTCCGTGTTTATGCAAGAAAGTTAGCTCACCGCGATATTAGACGAGAATGTCAATAAAATTGAATTTTCCAGCCAGCTTCTGCAGCATTGCAATGGCCATAGCACTCCAAAGGGATCCTTCCTGCTTACCTATGCAAGAAAGCTAGCTCACCACGAAATAGGTCGAAAATTTCAATAAAATTGAATTTTCCAGGAAGATTCTATTGCATTGTAATGCCTATACCATGCCAACAGAATCTTTCCTCCTTGTTTATGCAAGAAAGTTAGCACACGACGATATTAGCCGAAAATGTCAATAAAACTGCATTTTGCATTCAGATTCGATAGCATTGCCGTGGCTATAGCTCGCCAATAGAATCTTTCATCCATGTTTATTCATCCATGTTTATGCAGAAAAGTTATCTCACCAAGATATTAGTCGAAAATGTCAGTAAAATTGAATTTTCCAGCATGTTTCTATAGCATTGCAATGCCTATTGCATGGCAACAGAATCTTTGCTCCTGATTTATGGAAGAAAGTTTGATCACCACCATATTAGACGTACATGTCAATAAAATTGAATTTTCCGGCCAGATTCGACTGCATTGCCATGACTATAGCACGCCAAAAGGACCTTTCCTCCTTACTTATGCAAGGAAGTTGGCTCACTAAGATATTAGTCGTAAAAGTCAATAAAATTGAATTTTCCAGCCAGATTCTATAGCATTGCAAAGAGTATAGCACGCCAATATAATGTTTCCTTCGTATTTATGCGAGAAAGATAACTCACCACCACATT
>NW_016911427.1:0-497 GCF_001483705.2 Eufriesea mexicana | reverse complement strand
TTCCTGTGACTATTGCACGCCAATAGAATATCTCGTCTATATTTATACAAGAAAGTTAGCTAACCACGATGTTAGTCATAAATATCAACAAAATAGAATTTTCCAGCCAGACTCTAAAGCATTGCAATCGCTATAGCACGCCAGTAGAATCTTCCTTCCTTACATATGCAAGATAGCTTAAGGTCACCACGATGTTAATCGAAAATGTCAATAAAATTGTACTTTCCAGCCAGATTCTATAGGATTGCAATGGCCATAGCACGACAATAGAATCCTTCTTTCCTATATATGCAAGAAAGTTAGGTCACCGAGATATTAGACGAAAACGTCAATACAATTGAATTTTCCTGAGAGATTCTATACCTTTGCTATGGCTATAGCACGCCAATAGAATATTTCGACAATATTTACACAAGAAAGTTAGGTGACCACCGTGTTATTCGAATAAATCAGTAAAATTGAATTTTCCAGCCAGATGCTATAGGATTGCAATGACT
>NW_016911426.1:6314-11518 GCF_001483705.2 Eufriesea mexicana | reverse complement strand
TAAGACGACCACACGTTATGGCCTTCCCATTGACATGGACAACATATTAAATGAGATCATTGCCCAGAAATCCGTGGCATAGCTGTGTGTAGCGCAAAAGTCAAAGATATCATAACCAAACACAGCCTCACGTAGTACAGCCAACCGTAACATAACAGAACCTAACGGGACACGATCATCATTTTTGGCATCCCCAGATCCCAGCAGGGAATATTACATGAAATTAGGGCGCAGAAATCCTTGGAATTGCATTGTAAAGGGCGAAAGTCAAAGCTATCCTACCCTAACCCAACCAAACCGAACCTAGACAGAAAGTGACCTAACTCATCCTAACGTACCACGACAACTATTGGTGGCCACTCCAGAGCCAGGCAGGGCATATCAGAGGAGATCAGAGTGCACAAATCCATAGAAGAGCAGTGCATAGCAGAATAGTTAATGGTAGCCTAGCCCAAGCCAAACCAAACTGGACTTCCTGAGCGTAGCGTAACTCAAAGTAACGTGCCAAGACCACTACTGCTGACGTCCCGATGGACATGCAGAACATTTTAGAGTAGGGTAAATCAGCGAAGACCACATATAAGCAGTACATAATGGAAAGCCGAAATTACCCTAATCTAGCACATACGAACCAAACGTAACCATACGAAACATGTCTCCACCTAACATGCAGAGACCACCGTTGCTGGCCTCCAATGAGCCTGGCAGAACGTATTAGAGGAAAGTGGAGCGTAGAAATCCATAGAAAACCAATGTACGGCACAAAAGTAGACGCAACCCTAACCTAACACAATCAGACGTAGCATAGCTCAACCTAACTTGAAGCGGCCACTATTTCTGGCCGCCCCGGAGCCAAGAAGAGCATGCTAGAGGGGAGCATAGCGCAGAAGTCCATAGAGCAGCAGCGTATTGAAGGAAACTCAAGTTTATCCTAGCCTAAGCCAAAACAGTCTAACCTAACCGAACGTAACCTAACTCAGCGTAACGCGTCGCAACCACTATTACTGGCTTCCCCAGAGGCATGCTGAATACGATAGAGGAGAGTTGTGCGCAGCAATCCACAGGTGAGCAGTGTATAGCTCAAAAGTCAAGTCTATCCTAACCATACGCATCCTAACCTACCACGACCAAACGTAACATAACACAGCCTAACGTGCCGCGACCAGTATTTCTGGCCTCAATGGTGCGAAGAAGAACATATTAAGGAAGAGCAGAGAGCAGAAACACATAGAACAGCAGTGTATAGCGGAAAAGTCAAGGCTACCATAGCCTAACGCAAGAGAGCCTAATCCGATCGAACGTAACGTAGCTGAACATAATGTGCCGCGGCCATTATTGCTGGCTTCCGAAGAGGCATGGAGGAAATACTAGAGTGGGGTAGGTCGCAGAAATCCATAGATTAACGGTGCACAGTAGAAAAGTCGTAGTTATCCTAACCTAACCCAAACAAACCTATCATAACCAAACCTGATCTGACTCAAGCTTACGTTGCGAGAGAACTGTTGCTGGCCTCCCCAGATCCAAGCAGAATACACTAGAGCAATGAAGATTGCAGAAATCCCCCGAATAGCTGTGTATAGCGCAAAAGTCAAAACTATCCTGTCCTAACCTAACCAAATCTACCGTAGCCAGACGAAACATACCTGAACGTTACGTGCCGAGACAAACATTGCTATCCACACCAGAGAAAAGCTGGACATATTAGATGTGGGTAGAGCACATATATCCAAATTACCACAGAGTATAGCACAATAGTCAAAGCTACCCTGTCATAACCTACCATAACGTAAAGTAGCCGTACGCACCACAACTGACTCTATCGTGCCGGGATAGCTATTGCTGCCCTCCTCGGAGTCAAGCAGAATAGGCCAGGGCAGTGTAGGGTGCAGAAATCAGCCTCATTGCAGTGTATATCAAAAAGTATGAGCAATCCTACCCAAACCTAGCCAATCCTAACATAACCGAACGTAACCAAACTCTACATATCGTGCCGCGAACACTATAGCTGGCGTCCCTAGAGAAAAGCAGGGTATAGAAGAGTTGGGTAGAACGCATCAATCCATAGAATCGCAGTGAATAGCAGAAAAGCCAAAGCAATCCAAACCTAACCCAAAATAACGCAACCTAACCAAACGTAGACTAACCCAACGTAAACTGTCGCCACCACTATTGCTGGCGACACCAGGACCAAGCAGAATATAGTAGATCTCATTGGAGAGCAGATCTCCACCAAACAACGGCGTGTAGCACGAAAGTCAATGCTGCCCTAACAAAACGTAGCCTAACCGAGCCGGTCTAAGGTAACGTAACACAACCTAACCAGACACGACCACAATTGCTGGCCGCCGAAATGTCGAGCGGAGTTTAGTGGAGCAACGTAGAGCGCAGAAGTCCACCAAACAGCAGTGTAAAGGACAAAAGTCAAGGCTATCCTATCCTAATCTAACCAAGCGTAACATAACCAAAAGTAACGTAAATGAAATTATCGAGACGAGACCACAATTGCTGGCCTCCCCAGAGCCAAGCAGTATACACTAGTGCATAGTAGAACGCAGAAATCCACCGACTAGCAGCGTAAAGCACAAAAGTCATAGCTATCCTCACGTAACATAACGAGGGGTAACGTAATCAAGCGGAACCTACCTCAACGTAACGTGCAGAGGCCACCATTGCTGGCCTCCCCAGGGTCATGCAGCACATACCAGAGCGCAGTGGAGCGCAGAAGTCGACCGAATGGCAGTGTATAGCACAAAAGCCGAAGCTGCCATAATCAAACCTATCCTATCATATCCGAAAAAAACGTAACACAACTCAACTTAATTTGCCGAGACAATTAGCGCTGGCCTCCCCAGAGACAAGTAGTACTTACTAGAGCACAGTGGAGGGCAGAAACACACTGGAAAGCTGTGGATAGCACTAAAGTCAATGGTGTCCTAACGTAACTTAATCTGCCCTAGCATAACCAAACGTAACTTTACCCAAGCAAGTGTCCCACGGACGCTATTCCTGGCGTCCACAGGACCAAACAGAGGGTAGTAGTGCAACGTAGAGCGCAGAAATCCACTGAATAGCATTGTGTAGCACAAAAGTCAAAACAATGCTATCCTAACTTAGCAAACCTTCACATCACCAAAAGTAGCATTGCTCAAGCCATCGTGCCCAGACAACTGCTGCTGTGCTCCACAGGTCCAAGCAGAATGTTGTAGAGAATAGACGAGCGCAGGAATCCCCGAGTAACTGTGTATAGCATGAAAGTCAAAGCTGTCCTAACCGAATTTAGCGTAACATTGTCCAACCAAACGTATCCGAGAACAACCTAACGTGCCGAGACCACAATTTCTGGCCTCCCTAGAGACAAGTAGATAATATTAGGGCACAGAAGGGTGCAGAAACTCTCCGAATAGCAGCGCGCAGCGTAGAAGTCATTGCTATACTGTCCCAACGTAGCAAAGCGTAACATATCCAAACGCAGCCCAACTTAACCTATCGTGCCGTGACCACTACTGCTGACCACCCCAGAGCCGAGCAGCACAGATTATGGGAGGAGAGAGTTCATAAATCCACAGAAACGCAGTGTATAGGCGAAGGTCATGGTCATCCAAACCGAACTATGCCTAACTTAACCACAGAACTGCAACATAATAGTGATCGCGGCAAGTTACGTTTGGTTAGGTTAGATTATGTTTAGTCAGGTTGCCTTCGTCTTTTGTGCTATGCACTGCAATGCGGTCGATTTCTGCGCTCTAATGTGCTGTAGCATATTCTTCCCGGCTCTGCGGGTGCCAGCAATTGTGGTCGCGGCTCGTTAGGTTCGGTTAGGTTACGGTTGGTTAGGTTAGGATAGGATAGATCCGACTTTTATTCTGTAAACTGCTTTTCGGTGGATTTCTGCGCACTACTGAGCTGTAATGTGATCTGCTTGGCTCAGGTATACCAGCTATGGTGGTCTCGGCTTGTTATGTTGGGTTAGGTTACGTTTGGATAGGTTAGGCTTGTTGGGGTTGGGTTAGGACAGCTCTGACCTTCCTGCTTTACATTGTCTTTCTTTGGAATTCTGGGCTCTACTCTCCTTTAGCGTTTTCTGCTTGGCGTTTGGGAGTCCAGCATATTGGACTCGGCTCGTTTGGTTCATTTAGTCTACATTTGGTTGGGCAAGGGTATGCCTGGTAAGGTAAGGGTATCCTTGACGTTTGTACTATTCGCTGCTATTTGGTGGCTGCCAGCGCTCTACTATGCTCAAGTGTGTTCTGCTTGGCTCTGTGGATTCCAGTAGTACTGGTCGCTGCACGTTAGGCTCTGTTAGATAACCTATGGTTAGGTTAGGTTTGTTTGGGTTAGGTAAGGATTGCTCCGGCTTATGTGCTGTACGCCGATATTCTAAGGACCTGTGTGTTCTACTTTGTTCTATAATATTCCGCTTGTCTCTGGGGAAGCCAGCATCAGTGGTCTCGGCCGATTGGGTTTAGTTATTCTACGGTTGGTTAAGTTTGGTAAGGTCTGGTTAGGTTTGGATATCTTCGACTTTTTTTGCTATAAATTGCTGTTTGGTGGCGTTCTGCGATCTACTCTTCCCTACTATACTCCGCTGGACTCTGCGGAGGTCAGAAATCGTGGGCATGGCGCGATAGGTCTTGTTAGGCTGTTTGGCAGCGTTACGTATGGCTACGTTAGTTCAGGGTAGCTCCGGCTATTGTGCAGTGCACAACGATTCTGTGGACTTCTGAGATCCACTCTCCACTGATATGTTCTGCTCGGCCCTGGGAAGAGCAGCGGCAGTTGTCTCGGCACGTTAGGCTGAGTTATATTACGTTTGGTTAGGTTAGGTTATGTTAGGTTTGGCTAGGGTAGTTTTAACTTTCATGCTATAAACAAATATTCTTTGGATACCTGCCATCCACTGTACTCTACCCTAATCTGCTAGGCTCTGTGGAGGCCAGCGATAGTGTTCGCGGCACGTCACGTTTTGCTTGGCTACGTTGGGTTAGATTACTTTTTGTTGGTAAGGTTTGGATATCTTCGTCTTTACTGCTGCACACTGAGCATCTATGGTTTTCAGCGCCCTACTCGTCTCTAATATAGTATGCGTGTCTCTGCGGAGGCCAGCAATATTTGTGGCGGCAAGTTAGGTTAGGTTATGTTACATTTGGTACTGTTACGGTTTATGATGTTAGAGCAGGGTACCTTTGACTTTTGAGCTGTTTTTT
>NW_016911426.1:0-2231 GCF_001483705.2 Eufriesea mexicana | reverse complement strand
TTCCTGCTATGTACTGTTCTCTAATATGTTCGGACTGGCGCTGCGAGGGCTAGCAATACTGGTTTCGGCACGTTACGTTGATTTCGACTACGTTTGTATAGGTTAGGTTAAGTTTGGTTAGGTTACGATGTCGTTGACTTTTGCGTTGTGATCTGCAATGAGGGGGCTTTTGCGATCTACTGTACTCTAGTATAATCTGCTTGCCTCTAGGTCGGCCCATTATGGTGCTTTCGGCGCGTTTGCAAGGGAGAGGCAGCGGTGGTCATGGTAAGACTTGCTTTGGTTAGGTTAGGGTAATTTCGACTTTTCTGCAATACTCCGCGCTCCTGTGGAATTCATCCATCTACTATACTCTAATAAGCTCTGCATGGCACTGTGGAGGCCAGCATTACTGGTCGCGGCACGTTAGGCCGGATTAGATTACGTACGGTTATGTTAGGTTGGCCTGGGTTAGGCTTGGGTAGCTTTGACTTTTGTACTCTGCTCTGCTATGCTATGGGTTTCTGCGCTCCACTGAGCTCTATCATACTCTGACTGTCCCTGTGAGCGCCGGAAATTGCTGGTGGCGGAACGTCGTGTTAGGTTATGTTATGTTAAGGTTGGCCATGGTATCTTTGACTCATGCGATATAGACTGCAATGCGGTTGGTTTCTGCGGTCTACTGTGCTCTAGCTTATTCTGTTTGGCTCTGGGGATGCCAGCAGTTGCGTCCCCGGCAGGTTATGTTGAGTTCAGGTACGTTTGCTTATGTTACATATGGTTAGGTTAGTATAGAACTGCCATACGCCGCTATTCAGTGGATTTCTGCGCTCTCCTGTGCTCTGATATGTCCCGGTTGGCTCTGGGGTTGCCAGTAATGGGACTGCCGGGACGACAGCTTGAGTTAGGTTACGTTTCGTTGGGTTAGGTTTGGAGGGCTTGGTTAGGACTTCTTTGACCTTTGTGCTATGCACTGCCATGCGCAGGATGTCCGCACTCTACATTGCTCTGTCACACACCGCTCGAATCTCGGGAGGCGAGCAGTAGTGGTCGTGGCACCTTAGTTTAGGTTGGGTTATGTTCGGTTAGGAAAGGTTAGTTTACGTTTGGTTAGGATGACATTGTCTTTCGCACTGCACACTGCATTTCCGTGGATTTCTGAGATCTACAGCGTCGGCGCTCTACTATATACTGCTTGGCTCCGGGAACGCCAGCTGCAGTGGCCGCGGCACGTTGGGTTGAGTTATGCTAATTTCGGTTATGTTAGGTTATGTTTAGTTAGATTATGATATCTTCGACCTTTGTGCTGTACGCACCAATTCGGTGGACTTCTGCGCGCAGCATTGTTCTACTCTACCCTGCTCGACTCAGGAGAGTCGTGCAATACCGTTCCTAGCACGCCAGGTTGAGCTAGGTTACGATTGGTTATGTCAGGTCAGGCTGTATTTGGTTAGGTCAGCTTCGACTTTCGTGCTATACACTGTTATCCCGTGGATTTCTGAGATTTACTGTGCTCTACTACATTGTGCTTGGCTCTGGGGAGTTCGAGAACGTATATGTCACGTTTAGTGAGGTTAGGATAGCATAGTTTAGTCTGATGTGCTATACACAGCTATCCGTGGATACCTGCGCTCCACTGTGCTCCAACATTTTCTGCTTTGCCCAGGCGTGACCAGGAGCAGTGGTCGCAGCACGTCATGCTGGGTTATGCTGTGTTTGGTTAGGCCAGATTATGTCTGGTTAGATTAGGGTATCTGCGGCTTTTGTGCTATTCACTGCAACGCGGTGGATTTCTGCACGCTACGGACCTCTTGTACATTCTCCTTGTATATGTGGTGGCCAGAAATAGTCGTCTCGTCGTGTAAGGTTTAGTTAAGTTACGTTTCTATATGTTACGTTTCGCTGGTTAAAAGTTGCTGCTTTGACTTTTGTGCCACGCACTGCTGTTCCGCGGATTTCTGCGCTCTAGTGGGCTCTGATATGCTCTGCTTGTCACTGGGTTGGCCAGTAATAGTGGTCTCGGTACGTTAGGCTGGGATAAGTTACGTTTCGACATGTTATGTTGGGAAGGTTAGGTAAGCAGACCTACGGCATTTGTGTACTGCACTGCAATGCGGTGTACTTCGGCGCCCTGCTGTACTGTAGTGTACTCTGCTTGGCGGTGTGGAGGCGAACAGTGGTGGTCTCGGCGGGCTAGGTTGTGCTAGGTTACGTTTGGTTATGATACGTTTAGTAAGGTTAGGAAGGCTACT
>NW_016911425.1:0-501 GCF_001483705.2 Eufriesea mexicana | reverse complement strand
AACAGCAGCAGTAAAGTAAAAATCATATATGTTTGCAGAATTTAGCCCTGATAGTATTGTTCTCTGGAAGGAAAAATTTTGTTACAGAGATTTCAATCCTTTTCAATCTTTTATCATTTGGTGAAGAAGCAGAGGAAGATGAAGAAGAATCTGTGAAATTAAATAAAGAGATTAGTGGTAAGAGCAAATCAGCTCATGATCATTTATCTGATCCAAAATTAAGCTCGCAACAAGCTGTTGAACCACCTGGACTTACAAATAAAAGGACGGAAGACCGCAGTAGCTATTGAGAAAGCGACGACGAAGTAAAAGCTCGAGAAGAATTAGAATTTGTAAAGAAAGAGAAAGAGTTAGTTTATTGTTTATATTATAACTATGTTATAGAAAGTAGGAATTTTTATTAACTGTCTCTTATATTTATATTTTCAGAGCAATGGTGGAAAGGATAAAAAATACATTGAGAGATACAAAAAAGGAACCGAGGAAAGTACAAAATTATAA
>NW_016911424.1:9593-10410 GCF_001483705.2 Eufriesea mexicana | reverse complement strand
TTTACGCAAGAAAGTTAACTCAACACGGCATTAGTAGTAAATGTGAATAAAATTGAAACTTCCCGCCAGATTCTATAGCATTGCAAAGGCAATAGCAGGCCAATAGTATTCTGCATCCTTGTTTATGCTAGAAAGTTAGCTCACAACAGTATTAGTCGAAAAAGTCAAAAAAATTGAATTTTACATGCAGATTCTATAGCACTACAACAGGTATAGCACGCCAATAGAATATTTCCTTCTTATTTATGCAAGGAGCCTTGCTCACCACAATATTATCCGAAAATGTCAATAAAAATGAATGCTCCAGACAGGTTGTATAGCATTACAACAGCTATTGCACGTCAGTAGAATCTTTCCTCCTTATTTATGCAACAAAGTTAGCTCACCACGATCACAGAAGAAAATGTTAATAAAATTGGACTTCCCAGACAGATTCTATAGCATTGCAGTGGCTAGAGCACGCCAACAGAATCGCTCCTCCTTATTTATGCAAGAAAGTTAGCTCACCGCGACATTAGTCGATAATGTGAATAAAATTGAATCTTCAAGACGGATTCTATAGCATTGCAATGGCTATAGAACGCCCATAGAACCTTTCCTCCTCATTAATGCAAGAAAATTAGCTCACCACGATATTAGCCGAGAATGTCAACAAAATTTATTTTTCCAGCCTGATTCTATAGCATTGCAATGACTATAGCACGCCAATTGAATCTTTTCTCCCTATTAATGTAAAAAAGGTATCTCACCACGATATTAGAAGAAAATGTTAATAAAATTCGATTTTCCAGCCAGATTATACATCATTGCAACGGCT
>NW_016911424.1:0-676 GCF_001483705.2 Eufriesea mexicana | reverse complement strand
AGCACGCCAATAGGATATTTCTTCCTTATTTATGCAAGATAGTTAGCTCACCACGATATTAGTCGAAAATGTCAATAAAATTGAATTTTCCAGCCAGATTCTATAGCATCGCAATGACTATAGCGCGTCTGTAGAATATTTCCTCCTTATATATCCAAGATAGTTAGGTCACTGCAATATTAGCCGAAAATGTCAATAAAATTCAATTTTACAGCCATATTCCATAACATTGCAATGCCTATAGCAGGCCAATTGCTTATTTCTTCCTTATTTATGCAAGAAAGTTAGCTCACCACGTTATTGGTCGAAAATGTCAATAAAATTGAATTTTCCAGCCAGGTTCTATAGTATTGCCATGGCTATAGCACGCCAATAGGATATTTCATCCTTATTCATGCAAGATAGTTATCTTACCACGATATTAGTCGAAACTGTCAATAAAGTTGAATTTTCCAACCAGATTCTATAGCAGTGCAATGGCTATAGCACGACAATAGTATCTTTTCTCATTATTTCGGCGGGAAAGGCAGCTCGCCGCGATATCTGTCGAAAATGCCCATAAAATCGTGTTTTCCAGCCAGATTCTGTAGCATTGTAATGGATATATCGTGCCAATAGAATATTTCATCCTTATTTATGCAAGAAAGTTAGCTCACCACGTTATTAGTCGAAAATG
>NW_016911423.1:0-8051 GCF_001483705.2 Eufriesea mexicana | reverse complement strand
AACGTGCCCAGACCACTATTGCTGACCGCCCCAGGGTAAAGCAGAATATATTAGAGCACAGTCAAGCGCACATATCCGCCGCAATGAAATGTAAATCACAAGGGTCGAAGATACCCTAACCTAACCGGACGTGCCCTAAACTAGCCAAACGTAGCTTAACTGGACCTAACGTCCCGAGACCACTATTGCTAGCCTCCACAGAGCCATGCAGAATATACTAACATGCCACGCCCACTATTTCTGTCCTCCCCAGAGTAGAGCAGAGCATATTTGGGCGCAGTGGAACAGAGAAATCCACCGAAAAGCAGTATGCGGCAAAAAAGTGAAAGGCACCCTATCCTAACCTAAGCAAACGTAACACCACCACGCGTAACAGAGCTCAACCTTCCGAGCCGCCCCACACAACGCTGGCCTCCCCAGAGACAATCATAGCATAGCAGAGCAATGTAGGGCGCTGAAATCTGCAGAATAGCGGCATACAGCCCAATAGTTGAAGCTATTGCGACCAAACTTAAACAAGCCTTGCCTAACCAAACGTAACATAATTCAAAATAACGTTCCGCGACCACGGTTCATGGACTCCACGCACCAAAGCGGAATACAGTAGAGTGCAGTAGAGCGTAGAAATCCATCGAATATCAGTGTATACCACGAAAGTCAAATCAATCTGAGCCTAACACAAATAAACATAACGTACCCAAACGTATCCTACACAAAATAACGTGCCGAGACCACTATTACTGGCCTACCCATAGCCGAGTAGAGTATAGTAGTGCAACGTAGGGCGTAGAAATCCTCCGCATAGACGTGCGTATCACAAAATTAAAAGCTATCAAATCCTAATATATCCAAACGTAATATAACCAAACGCATCATAAATTAACCTAACGTGCCGAGGCCACTGTTTCTGTCCTCCGCAGAGCCCAGCAGAACAAATTAGATCACATTAGAGCGCAGAAATCCTCCGACTATCAGTGTACAGCACAAAAGTCAATGGAAACATAACTTAACCTGGCCTTTCCTAACCTAACCAAACGTAGACTAACTAAACCTACCGAGGCGGGTCCACTATTGCTGGCCCCCCCGTCGTCGAGCAGAACATACTAGAGGAGCGTAGAGCGCAGAAGTCCATGGAAGGGAAATGTTTGGCAGAAAAGTCGAAGCTACCCCAACCTAACCCAGCATAACGTAACCCAACCAAGCGTAACATAACGCAACCTAACTTCCCTAGACCGCTACTGCTAGCTTCCCCGGCGCCACACAGAGTGTACCAGAACAGAGTAGGGCAGAGTAATCCACCGCACTGCAGTGTACAGCACAAAAGTCAAAGACACTTTAACCTAATCTGTCGAATCCGAACATAACCGGACGTAGCCTTATGAAACGTGTCGTGCCGCGACCACACTTGCTGGACACCCGGGAGTCGAATAGAGAATTGTAGATCAATGTAGAGCGCAGAATTCCACCTAACTGCAGTGCGTAGCCCAAAAGACGGAGATATGCTGACCAAAAATAGCCTAACCAAACCTAACCAGACGCAACATAACCCAAACAAACGTGCCACGACCACTATTGCTGGACTCCCCAGAGACAAGCAGATGCTATCAGAGCAACGCAGAGCGCAGATATAGACCGAACAGCACTGTATAGCACAAATGTCAAATCTACCCTAACCCTATCTAGCCTAACCTAGAAGGGCCAAGCGTAACGTAACTCTAACTAGTGTGCCAAGACCACTATTACAGGCCTCCCGAGAGCCGAGCAGAGTATAGGAAAACAATGCTGGTCGCATGAATCCACCGAATAGCAGTGTACTGCGCAAGAGCCTAAGCTGCCCTATCTAAACCTAGCCAAACCTAACATAGCCAAACGTAACATAACTCAGACAAACGTGCCGAGACCAATACTGCTGGCCTCCCAATAGCCAAGCGGAATAAACTAGAGCACAGCAGAGCGTAGAAACCCACCGAACAGCAGTGTATAGCACAAAAGTCAAAGTCAACCTTACCGAACACACCCTAACCTAAACTAACCGAACGAAACATAACCCAGCCAAACATGCCACGACCGGTATTGCTGTCCTCCCCGTAGACGTACAGTTCATATAGGACACTGTAGAGCGCGGAAATACAACGAATAGCTCTATGCAGAACAAAGTTTAAAGCTATCCTTTCCTAACTTAACCAACCGTAACGTAAACGAACTTAACTTAACCAAAAGTAACATGCCGAAACTACTACTGCTCTCCTACTCAAAGCCAAGCAGAGCATACTAGAGCGCAGTAGAGCGCAGAAATCCACTGCATAATAGCGCATGGACATAAGTCATAGCTACCCTATCTTAACCTAGCCAAACCTTACCTAGCCAAACGTAACATAACTCAACATAACTTGCCGCGAGCGATATTCCTGGCGTCCCCTGAGACAAGCAGAGTGTGACAGCGCACAATAGGGCGTAGGAGTCCATGGAATTGCAGTGCGAATGACAAAAGTCGTAGATATCCCAGCATAACCCAACATAGCCTAACACAACCAATCGTAACCAAGTTCGACATTACGCGCCGCCGCCATTGCTTGCCCCCACACAGCCAAGCAGATCATATTAGAGGTGAGTGGGGCGCAGAAATCCATCGGATCGCAGTGTACAGCAGAAAATTCAACGATATGCAAACCTAACCCAAACTAACATAACATAACCTATCGTAGCAGAACTCAACGTAACGTGCCACCGCAACTATTGCTCGCGCCCCGTGAGTCGAGCAGAGTGTAGGAGAGCAATTTAGAGCGTAGAAATCCTCCAAATTCCAGTTTATAGCGCAAAAGTGGACTTTATCCCGTCCTAACCTATCCAAGCGTAATATAAGCAGGCGGAACATGACATAACCTAACGTGCCGAGACCACTATTGCGGCACTCCCCAGAGAAAAGCAGAATATACTAGACCAGAGTAGTGCGCAGAATTCCATACAACCCCTGTGCATAGCTCGAAAATCAAAGATATCCTTACCTAACACTAGCAAACCTAACCCAAACGAACATAACATATTCCAACCTAACGCGCAGCGACCACGATTTCCGGGATCCCGGAGCAAGGCAGGGAAATTTGATTACAGTAGAGGGCAGAAATCCACGCAATTGCGGTGTATAGTACAAAAGTTCAATGTATCCTATCGTAACGATGCCAATCATAATATAACAGATCGCAACGTGCCTCAGGCTGACGTGCGGGGAACAGTATTGTTGGCCTCAAAATAGTCAAGCAGAATACATTAGAGCGGAGTAGAGCGCAGAAAGCAAACGAATAGCAGTGTACAGCACATAGGTCGAAACCAACCTAACCGAACATAGCAGTACCTTTCATACCCAAACGTAACCTAACTCAAACAAACGTGCCACAACCACCATTTCTGGCCTACACAGAGAAACGCGTGTGATCCAAACGTAGACTAACTTAACCTAACGAGCCAAGTGCACCATTGCTGACCTCCACGTCGCCAAGTAGAAAATATTAGGCGAGTGTAAAACGCACATGTCCATAGATTGGCAATGTATTGCAGAAAGTCAAAGCAGTCCTGGCCAAACACAGACCATCCTAACCTAACCAAGCGTAACATAACTAAACCTAACGTGTCGAGAGCACTATTGCTGGCCTCCCCAAAGCCACGCGTAGGAGATTAGAGCACAGCGGGGCGTGGAAATCGACTGCATTGCAGTGTATAGCACAAAAGTCAAAGCCATCCTGTCCTTACCAATGCATGCGTAACGCACCAAGCGTAACCTAGCACTTCCTATGGTGCCGAGACAGCTACTGCTGCCCTCCTCAGGGCCAAGCAGATCATATTAGAGGAGAGTAGGGCGCATGAGCCCACAGAATCGCTCTGCACAACTCAGTAGTTGAAGCTACTCTAACCCAACATAGCCAAACGTAACAGAACCGACCGTAGCCTGAATCAATCCTACCTGCCGGTTCGACTATTGCTTGCCTCCCCAGGGCCAAGCAGAATATGCCAGAGCGGAGTAGATGGTTGTAATCCAACGCAATGCAGTGTTTAGCACAGAAGGCAAAAGTATCCTAACCGAACTTATCCTAGCCTATCCAATTCAGACGTAACATTTCTCTACCTAACGTGCCGCGGCCACTATCCCTGGCATCGCGGGAGACAAGCAGGGCGCAATAGCGCACAATAGGGCGCAGGAGCCCACCGAATTGCAGTGCGTAGCTCAAGAATCATAGCTACCCCATCCTAACCCAACGTAGCCCAACCTAGCCAAACGAAATCTAACACAGCCTAAAGTGCCGGGACCACAACTGATGACATCCTCAGGGCCATGCAGAGCATATAATAGTGGTGTAGGGCGCAGGAATCCGTAGTATCGCAGTGTATAGCAGAAAAATCAATGCTGTCCAAACCTTAACCATGCATACATAAAGTAGCCGAACGTAACATAACATAACACAACATGCCGCGTCCACTATTTCTGGCCTCCCAAGAGCAAAGCAGAGCATGTTATATCACAGTAGAGCATAGAAATCCGCAGAAAAGCGGTATGTAGCACAAAAGTCGAATGTACCAGCTCCGAACCTAACCTATCGTAACACAACCAAACGTAACCAAGCTCAATGTAACCAGCCGAGACCACTATTGCTGGCCTCACCGCGGTTTAGCAGATTAGAGTAGAGCTCAGTAGACGGCAGGAGTTGACCGAGTAACTGTGTATAGCACGAAAGCCAAAGCTAGCCTGACCAAACATAGCCTAACCTGACGCAACCAAACGAAAGCCAACTCAACTCAACGTGTCACGACAACTATTGCTCGCATCCCGATGGTTGAGCAGTGTATAGTAGAGCAATGTGGAGCGCAGAAATCCACGGAATAGCTGTGTACAGCTCTAAAGTCAATGCTATCCTCTCCTAACATATACAAACGTAATACAACCGAACGCAACCTAACTTAGGGAAAGGTACCGGGACGACTGTCGCAGGTCTCCCCAGAGAAAAGGAGAATAAACTAGAGCACAGATGAGCGCGCAAGGCCACCAAATAGCTGTGTATAGTGCAGAAGTCGAAGACATCCTATCCCAACATGACCTAACCTAACCTAACCGAACGCAGAGTAACTATACATAACGAGACGAGACGTGCATTGCTTGCGTACCCACGGCTAAGCAGTACATATTAGAGCACAGCAGGGCGCAGAAATTCACCGAACAACAGTTTATACCACGAAAGTCATTGATATACAACTACACACACTAGCTTAACCTAACCAAACGTAGCCTAGCTCAAACTAACGTGACGAGACCGCAACTACTGGCCTCTTAAGAGCCGAACAGAGTATAGTAGAGCAATGTAGAGCGCAGAAAGCCGCCGAAGAGCAGTGTCTAGCGCAAAAGTCTAAGCTATCCTCACCTAACCTAACCAAGCGTAACATAACCAAAAGCAAGCTGGCTCATACATACGTGCCGAGGCCGATACTGCTGGCCTCCCCATAGCCAAGCAGAGTATACAAGAGGAAAGTAGAGCGCAGAAATCAACCGAACAGCTGTGTATGGCACAAAAGTCAAGGCCAGCCTATCCAAACATAGCCGTACGTAACGTACCAAGCGTAGCATAACTATTCCTAACGTGCGGTGACCTCTATTGCTGGCCTCCCTAGAGTCGAAGAGAGTATAGTAGAGCACAGTAAAGCGTAGTAATGCACCAAATAGCAATGTATACCACAAATGTCAAAGATATCTCAACCTAACCAGACCTAACGTAACCTAATCAAACATAGAATTACCAAACTCTATCGTGCCGAGGAATCTACTGCGGCCTCACCAATGACAAGTTGGACATATTTGGGGAGCTGTAGAGCGCAGAATTTCAACGAATAGCAGTGTATGGCACAAAAGTCATATCTATCCATACATAACTCATGCTAACATAGCTTAACCAAACGTATCCTACATCAAAATAACGTGACGGGACCAATATTGCTGCCTTCCACAGAGACAAGCGGACTGTACTAGGACGCTGTGGTGCGCTGAAAACAAACGCATTGCAGATAATTGCGCAAAAGTCGAAGATAACTTAACCTAACCTGACCCAACCTAACATAACCAAGCGTAGCATAGCTCAAAGCAACTTGCCGCGGCCACTGCTCCTGGCCTCTCCCGGGAGAAGCAGAATGTATTACAGCACAGTAGATCACAGAAACCTACCGAACAACAGGGTATAGCACGAAAGTCAAAGCTTCCCTGCCCATAGGTAACCTAAGCTACCTTGACCAAGCGCAACATCGCTCAACGTAACGTGTCACGATCACAATTGCTTGCTCCACTGAGTCGAGCAGAGTATAGTAGAGCAATGTTGATCTCGGAAGTCCACCGAAGAGCAGTGCACGGCACGAAAGACAAATATGTCCTAACCTAACCTGAGTCACTGAGTCGAGCAGAGTATAGTAGAGCAATGTTGATCTCGGAAGTCCACCGAAGCGCAGTGCATAGCACGAAAGACAAATATGTCCTAACCTAACCTGACCCAACCTATCCTAGCTAAACGTAGTCTAACTCAGCATAACGTGCCGCGACCGCTATTGGTGGCCTACGTACAGCCAGGCAAAGCGTATTAAATCACACTAAAGCGCAGAAATACACGGAACAGCTGTGTATAGCACAAAGGAGCGAGTAGCATATCCAAACCTAGCCAAACGTAACACACAAGCACGTAGCATAACGCAACCTAACACGCCGGGACCGCTACTGCTGGCCTCCACAGAGACACTCAGAATTTACCAGAGCACAGTATAGCGCAGAAATCCACCGCACTGCTGTGAATAGCAAAAAAGCCGGAGATACCGTAGCATAAGCTGACCAAGGTTAACCCAAACGAACGTAGCATACCTCAAAATAACTTGCAGGGATCACAGCTCCTGGCCACCCCTGCGCCAAGCAGAACGTAGCAGGGCACAGTAGATCACAGAAATGCACCGAAGAACAGTGCACAGAACGATGGTCAAAGCTACCCTAACCTAACTTATCATAACCTAATCTAACCAAACGTAAACTACTCGACATAACGTGCCCCGACCACTGTAGCTCGCATCCCCAGAGTCGAGCGGAGTATAGTAGAGCAATGTAGGGCACAGAAATCAAATGAATAGCAGTTTATAGCACAAAAGTCAAAGAAATCCTGAGCAAGCCTTCCTCACGTAACCAATCGAAACGTAACCTAACTCTAACTGACATTCCGGTAGTATCCTTACTTGCCGCCACAGAGCCAAGCAGAACAAATCAGAGCACAGTAGACCACAGAAATACTCCGAATATCAGTGTATAGCACGAAAGTCTAAGCTATTCCGTCCTAACCTAACCAAAGATAACATAAGCAATCGTACCAAAACTCAACCTAACGTGCCGAGAACACTACTGCTGGCCTGCCCAGAGCCAAGCAGACCGTAGTAGAGGACAGTAGATCAGAGAAGTCCTACGAATAGCAGTGTATATCACGAAAGCGTAAGCCATCCTTACTAAATATAGCATAACCTGTCCTAACCAATCTTAACGTAACGAAACCCAACTTGACACGGCTACTATTGCTCGCCATCCCAGAGTCGAGGTGAGATCCCAGAGTCGAGGTGAGAACGGTAGAGCACTGCAGAGCGCACAAATCCACCGCATTGCAGTGAATAGCACAGCGGCCGTAGATATTCTAACCTAACCTGATCTTGCCAAGCCTAACCGAACGTAGCAAAGCTCAACATGACGTGCCGCGAACACTGCTCCTGGCCTCACCAGAGCCGAGCGGAATGTTCTAGAGCACAGTAGTGCGCTGAAATCAAGCGCATTCCAGTGAATAACACAAAATTAGATATTCCAGCATAACCTAGCCTAGCCAAACCTAACCAATCGTAGCATAATCCTACATAACGTGCCGCGACCACTATTGCTGGCACCCGCAGAGCCAAGCAGAGCATACTAGCGCATGTAGAGTGTCAGAAAACCAACTTACGTCATTGTGTAGCCCAAAAGCTAAAGTTAGCCTGTCCTAAACTAACGAAGCGCAACGTAG
>NW_016911422.1:182000-188621 GCF_001483705.2 Eufriesea mexicana | reverse complement strand
CAGAAATCCACCCAATAACAGTGTATAGCACAATAGACGACGATATCTTAAACTAACCAGATCTAACCTAACATAACCAAACGTAGGATGTCTATACTTAACGACCCGAGATTTCTATTTCAGGACTCCTATGAGCCACGCAGGACACATTAGAGCACGTTAGAGCGCAGAAGTTTACCGAATATCAGTGTACAGCACAAAAGTCAAAGCGACCCTAACGAACAATGTCCTAACCTAACTAAACCAAGCATTGCATAACCCATCCTATCGTGCCACGACAGCCATTGCTGGCTTCTCCAGAGTCGAATAGAGTATAGCAAAGCACCGAAGAGCGCAGAAAACCAACGAATAGCAATGTAAGGCACAATAGTCAAAGATACCTTAACCTAACCGTACCTAAACTATCCGAGCCAAGCACAGGATATCTAAGCCTAAATAGCAACGACCACTATCGCTCGCATCGCCAGAGTCGAGTCGAGCATAGTAGAGCAACGAAGAGCGCAGAAATCCAGCGAATTGCAGCGCACAGCGTAAATGTCAAAGTTACCCTATCCTAACCTAGCCAAACGTAACGCAACCAAATATAACTTAACACAACTTAACGTGCCTAAACCACTATTGCCGGCCTGCGCGTCGCCAAGCCGCACGTATTAGAGGAAGGTGGAGCGGAGATGTCTATATAATGGCAGCGTATAACAGAACGGTCAAAGGTATCCACACATAACCCATGCAAACGTGACCTAGCCGAACGTAACCAAACTCTACCTAACGTGCCGCCACCACTATTGCTGGCCAACCCCAGAGCCTAGTAGAACATATTAGAGGAGTGTATAGGGCAGAAATCCATAGAACCGCTGTGTGCAGCAAAAAAGTCAAAGATACCCAAACATGACCATAGCTATCGTATCCTAACTTGACATAGCGAACTTAACATAACGTGCCACGGCAACTTCTTCTGGCCTCCCGAGTGTCGAGCAGAGTATGGTAGAGCAACCTAGAGCGCAGAAATCCACCGATGATCAGTGTACAGCACAACGGTCTGAGCTACCATATCCTAACCTAACAAAACGTAGCAAAACCTAGCGCAACATATCTCAGCCCAGCGTGCCGAGACCACTACTGCTGCCCTCCCTAGAGCCTAGCAGGACACATTAGAGGAGAGTAGATCGCAGAAATCCATAGGACCGCAGTGAATAGCACAATGGTCGAAGCTACTCTATCCTAACATAATCAAACGTGACACAATCGAACGTTGCTTAACTGAACTCAGCGTGCCGAGGCCAATAATACTTGCCTCCCAGAGCCAAGCCGAATATACTATAGCACAGTGGATCGCAGAAATCCACCGAATATCAGCGCATAGCACAAAAGTCAAAGCAATCATAACCAAACTTAACCTAACCTAACCTAACCTAACGTAACCTAACCAAAACACACGTGCCACGAACGCTATTGCTGGCCTCACCAGATACAAGCAAATGCCATCAGAACAATGCAGAGTGCAGATATCTACCGATTAGCAGTGTATAGCACAGAAGTCAAAGCTACTCTAGTCAAACGTAGACTAATCTAGTCAAGCGAAGCGTAACCCAACACAACCTAGCGTGCCGAGGTCGCTATTGCTGATCTCGCCGGTGTCGAGCAGTGTGCATTGGTGCAATGTAGAGTACAGGAATCCACCGAATGATAGAGTACAGAACAAAAGTTGAAGCCGTACTTTCCTACCCTTACAAGTCATGACATAACCGAACGTAACATAACTCAAAATAACGTGCCGCGACCACCATCGCCGGCCTCCCAGAATCGAGCATAGTATAGTAGATTACAGTAGAGCGTAGAATTCCACCGAATAACAGTGTGCAACACGAAAGACAAAGCTACCCAGACCTAATCCAAACTAACAATACTAATCCAAACGTAGCCTAACACAGTCTAACGTGCCGAGACCACCATTGCTTGCGTCCCAGAGACAAGCTGAGCATATTAGAGCAAAGTACAGCGCAGAAATCCACGGAATATCTGTGCGTAGCACAAAAGTCGAAGCTATCCCCTCCTAACCTGACCAAACATTACATAACCCAACGTAACAGAACCCACCCTGTGTTGCCGCTACCACTATTACTGGCCCGAAATGATTCAAGCAGAGTATAGCAGAACAATGTGGGACGCTGGGACCGATAGTACAGCAGCGTAGAGCACAAAAGTCAAAGCTATCCCAAGCAAACACGACCGAACCTCTCCTAACCGAACGTATAAAGGCTCAACCTGACGTCCCGCGACCACTATTGCTGGCATCCCGAGAGTTGAGCAGAATATATTAGAGCCATGTACACTTCAGAAGTCCACCGAGGAGCAGCGTGCAGCATAATGGTCTAAGCTACCCAATCCTTACCTCAACAAACGTGACATAACCAAACGCAACGAACTCAGCCAAACTTTCCGAAAGCACTACGGCTGGCTTCCCCATAGCCAAGCAGAATATACTAGAGCATAGTAGAGCGCAGAAGTCTACCGTATAGCAGTGTATAGCACAAGACTCAAAGCCATCCTGACCAAACTTAACCTACACAGTAACGCCAAAAGAATCCTAACCCAACCAAACTTGCCACGACCACTATTCCTGGCCTCTCCGCAGACAACCAGAGTCGAGTAGAGCAATGCAGAGCACAGATATCGAACGAATGGCAGCGCATAGCACCAAAGTCACAGCTGTCCCGACCAAACATATCCTCTCCTAGCCTAGCCAAACCTAACCTAACTAAGCCTAACGTGCCGAGACCTCTATTGCTGGCCTCAGCAGCGCTAAGTAGAACATATTAGACGGGAGAAGGGCGCAGAAATCAATCGAATCGCGGTGCATAACACAATAGTCGAAGCTACCATATCATAACATATCCATACGTAACAACCGAACGTAGCTTAACTAAACCTAACGTGCCGTGGCCACTATTGCTTGCCTCCCCAGAGCCAAGCAGAATGTACTAGAGCACAGTTGAGCGCAGAAAGACACCAAAGTGCTGTGTATAGCACAAAAGTCGGAAATACCTAACCTACCTTAACACAACCAAATCAAACGTAGACTGACAGATCCTCCCCCCCCCCCGAGGGACAAGCAGACGCTAGTAGAGCAATGCAGTGCACAGATATCGACCGAACAGCAGTGTATAGCACCAAATTAAGGCAATGTTAGACAAACCCGCCCAACGTAGCCAAACCAAGCGTAACGTACCTCAAACTAGCGTGCCGAGACCACAAGTGCCGGCCTCCACAGAGCCAAGCAGAACATATCAGAGCGCAGTAGCGAGCATAAATCAGCCGAATGGCAGTGTACATCACTAAAGTCAAAGCCATCCGTACCAACGTAACGTAACTCAAACTATCGTGCCACGGCCGCTACTGCTGTTCTCCCCAGAGTCGAGCAATGTATAGTAGAGCAATGAAGAGCGCGGCAATCCTCCGAATAGCAGTGTATAACGCAAAAGACAAAGATATACTATCCTAACCTGACGAACGTAACATAACCAAGCGGACATAGCATAACCTAACGCGCCTACACCACCTTTGCTGACCTCTCCAGAGCCGAACAGGACACACTGGAGTAGAGTAGAGCGCAGACATACAGAGAATCGCAGTACACAGCACAATAGTCGAAGCTGCGATGTCCTAACACAACGAAGCGTAACATAATCAAACGCAGCTAAACTCAAACTGACTTGCCGATACCACCATTGCAGGCCTCGCCAGAGACAAGCAGAGCATACTAGAGCACAGTAGATCGCAGAATTCCACCGATCAACAGCGTACACCGCGCAAATCGAAGCTACGCTTATCGAACTCAACCTAACCTGAAATAACCATACGTAACGTGACTCAACCTAACGTGCCGGGACCAACATTGTTGGCGTTCCCAGCGCTAAGCAGAATAGGGAAGGGCACCGTAGGCGCAGAAACCCACCGCATTGCAGTGAATAGCGCAACAGCCTTAGATATGCTAGTCCAACCTGAACTAGTCTAACTTAACCAAATGTAGCATAAGTAAACATGACGTGCCTCGAACACCGCTCCCGGCCTCCCCAGAGCAACCCAGAATGTAGTAGAGCACATTAGATCATAGGAATGCACAGAATAGCGGTGTAAAGCACAAAAGTCAAAGTAGCCTTCCATAACCTAGCCAAACGTAATATATCCAAACGTAACCTAGCTTAACCTAACATGACGAGACCACCATTGCAGGCTCCACAGAGTCAAGCCGAATATACCAGAGCACAGCAGCGCGCAGAGATCCACCGCAATGCAGTGAATAGCACAAAAGTGAAAGTAGCCTTTCCTAACGTAGCCAAAGGTAACATAACAAAACGTAGCATGACACAACACAACGTGCCACGACGACTGCTTCCGGCCTCCAATGTGTCAAGTAGAATATAGTAGAGCGTATCAGATCACAGAAAGAAATCGAATTGCAGTGTATGGCGCGAAAGTCAAAGCTACCCTAACCGAACTTAACCACACCTAGCCTACATTAACGTAGTGAAGCTCAACATAGCGTGACGAGACCAATAATTCTGGAATCCCCAGAGCCATACAGAACCAGTTAGGGCACAGTAGGAGGCAGAAATCATCCGAATAGCAGTTTATAGCACAAGAGTCATGGTAATCGTATCATGACCTAGCAAAACGTAACATAAGCATACGTAACTTCACTAAACCCTAGGTTCCGAGGACACTATTGCTTGTCTCAACACTGCCAAGCAGAGAATATTGGATCGCAGAAGAGCGCAGAAAACCCTGGATGGCTGTGCAAAGCACAAACGTATAATCTATAGTGCGATAACCTCACAAGACGTAACATAACCGAACGTAGCGTAACTCACACTAACAGGCCGAGACCACTAATGCTGGCCTTCCCTGCGCCAAGCAGAAGATACTGCGGGATAGCAGAGCGCAGAAGTACACCGCATTGCAGTGTATACCGCAGAAGTCGAACATACCCAGACCAAGGCTCACCAAACCTAACCTAACCGAACGTAGTGTAACACAACACAACGTGCCGCGACCAATGCTCCTGGACTCCCCAAAACAAAGCAGAATGCAGTATAGCACAGGAGATCGCAGAAACCCATGTAATAGCAATGTATAGCACAAAAGTCAAGGTAACCTATCCAAACATCGCCAAACGCAACATAACCACACACAACATAACTCAACCTAACATGACGAGGTCACGTTTGCTGGCATCAACAGAGACAAGCCGTATGTACTTGGGTGCAGTAGCGCGCACAAATCCACCGCACTGTAGTGAAAAGCCCGAAGGCCGTACATATCCTAGCACAACCTGACAGTACCTAACCTAACCGAACGTAACATAACTTAACTTAACGTGCCGCGACCGCTGCTCCTGGCCTCCTCATGGCCAAACAGGTTGAAGTAGAGCACATTAGATCACAGATTTTCACCGAATAATAGAGTATAGCACGAAAGACGAAGCCATCCTAACCGAACTTGTCCTAACCCAACCTAACCAAACGTAACTTAACTCAACCTAACCTACCTGGACCACTATTGCTCGCTTCCCCAGAGTCGACCAGATTATTGAAGAGCAATGTAGGGCGCAGAGATCTTCCGAACATATGTGTATAGCGCGAAAGTCAAAGATAACCAGCCGAGCTTAACATAACCTAACGTAACCAAACATACCACATCTCTATCTAATGCCCCCAGACCACTATTGCTGGTATCCCAAGAGCTAAGCAGAAGATATGGGACCACGGTGGAGCGCAAAAATCAGCCGCATTGCTGTGTATACCACAAAAGTCAAAGCTAACCTTTCCCAGCACAACCAATCGTAACATTACCAAACGTAACCTAACTCAAAGTAACGACCAGCGACCACAGTTTCTTGCCTCCGCCAAGCCAAGCAGAACATACTAGAGCATAGTACAAGGCCGAAATCCACCGAATAGCAGTGTACAGCACAAAAGTCGAAGTGATGCTCACCTAACATGACCTAACACAACCGAACAAAACGAAGCATAACTCAACATAACCTGTCGCGACCACTGCCTCCGGACTCCACTGTGCCAAGTGGAATATAGTAGAGCGCAATATATAACAGAAACAAACCGTATAGCTATGTATGGCACGAAAGTCAAAGCTATCCTAACCGAAATTAACCTCACCTAGCCTACCCAAAGGTAGTGTAGCTCAACACAACGTGACGAGGCTAATATTGCTGGCTGCCCAGAGCCAAGCAGAACATGGTAGGTCACAATAGAAGGGAGAAATCCACCGAAAAGTTGTGCATAGCACAAGAGTCGTGGCTACGGCATCCTAACAGAGCCCAGCGAAACATAAGCATACGCAACTTTACTAGGCCCAACGTTGCGGGAACACTATTGCTGGCCTCACCACATTCAAGCAGAAAATATTGGAACGCAGTGGAATGCAGAAATCCGCGTATGGCTGTGCAAAGCCCAAACGTGTAATCTATCCTGTCCCAACGTCACGAAACGTAACACAAACGTAGCATAACTAACACTATCAGGTCGAGACCACTATTGCTGGATTCCCCTGCGCCGAGCAGAGCATACTACGGCATATCAGGGCGCAGAAGCCCAACGCATT